>NW_006408523.1:42963177-42970080 GCF_000296735.1 Chrysochloris asiatica
AACAACAACACTACCAGAGCTCCTTTAGAAGAGGGAAAAAATGCCTAAGGCCACATATCTCTCTATTTCTTTAATTAAGCCTGCCACCCAAGCCATTATTGAATCTTTCTGGAAGTTCTGTATTGGCTATCTAATCTTTGTCATTACACTTCATTCACTTTAACACCAGTATACGTTCTATAATGCTGCTTGAACAATTTTTAAAATGCAAATCCAACCTCAGGCCATACCATTGCCCTATTTTGTCTAAAATGCAAGTCTAATTTGTTTTTCTCCTGTTTTGTGACTGGGGGGTTTCCCACTGTTCCCAAATAAAATGGCAATCCTTAACTTGGTCTACAAGGCCCTGCCTGTTCTATCCCTGCCTATTCACCACACTCACTCTTCTTGGGATCAATTGAGCTGAAGGTCTCTGACTTGGGCGTAGTTTGACAGAAGGATTGCAACTGAGCAGTCATGGTCCAGAAACTCGGGCTTCACCAAGTCAGGCTGCCCCTGGAAAGTCTGCAAAGCAGGCCCTGGGAACAGGGAACTTGCAAAGCATGTCCTTGTATACAGCCATGACCTTTAGTTCGGTCTGCACAAACATCTAGCTGCTCTAATCTCTGTTTTGGCTATCTACCACAAGTTACATTTTTCTGATAAAGTCCCACTTATTGCATGCACAAACAACACCAGATGTTCTTGCACTCTTTTTCTTGCCCCAAGCACCTCCCTTTGACATGTGTATAAAATAAACTTGCTGCACTTGGTCTGGTTTGCAGTATCCCATCAGAGTGCTGCATCCCACCTGGTCCCAACTTTTTCATTTGTGTCTTGTGTCTTCTTTTTCTTTCTAATATCCCATCGCCCCAACTCAGGTTAATCTCTCTGCACTAGATGCAGAGAATAGCCAATGCCAGATGCAGCTTTCACAACTCTCCTCTAAGCTCTTTACCAAAAATATCAAAACACTAAACCACTTGTTGTTGAGTCCATTCCAACTCACGGAGACAACATGTGTGCACAGTAGAACTGTAGTCTATAGGTTTTCAGGGTTGTAGTTCTGCAGAAGCAGCTCACAGGACACTTCTTCCAACACACTGCTAGATAGATTCAAACCACCAAACTTTCAGCTAGTAGTTGAGTCCAAACAATTTGTTCTACCCAGGGATGCCAAACTACCTACATTCAGAGGTAACACTGTTGTTGTTAGGTACCAATGAGTCAGTTCAGACTTAGCAATCCTATGCACATCACAACAGAACACTGTCCAACCCGGTGCCATTCTCACAACTGGTATTAAATTTGAGTCCATTGTTGGGGCTAATTATGTCATGCCATCTTATTGGAGGGCTTCCTCTTTTCAGCTGACCTGTTTTGCCATTCATAATGTCATTCTCTAGAGACTGATCCCTCCTGATAACATGTCTAAAGTAGAAGTTGTTGTTGTTATGTGCCGTGGAGTCAGTTCTGACTCAGAGCAACCCTGTACAGGGTTTCTAAGGCTGTAAATCTTTACGGGAGCAGAACGCCTCGTCTTTCTCATGCAGAACAGCTGGTAGTTTCAAACTGCTGACCATGAGATTAGCAGCCCAATTTGTAACCAAATACTGCCTGGTCCTGTGTCATCCTCACAATTTTCTGAAGTTTGAGTCCATTGTTGCTGCCACTGCATCAATCCATTTCATTTGGGTTGGGCGTGGGGCGCAGGGATCTTCCTCTTTTCTGCTGACCCTCCATTTTGCCAAGCAAGATGTACTTTTCCAGGGACTGGATCCTCCTGATAACAAGTATGAAAGATGAAGTCTCACCATCTTAGTTGCTAAAGATTTTATTTCTTCCAACACAAATTTGTTTGTTCTTCTGACAGTCGATGGTACTTTTAATGTATTTTGCCAACACCTGGTGTAATGCTACAGGATAATGTACTTACTGGACTGCAAGATCACTTTGAGCCTTAAGGTGTGAGGTTCAGACCCACTAGCTGCACCTCGGAAACCCTGAACAGGGTCACTGTGACTCAGAACCTACTTGAAGGCACTTAACAACAGCAACAATAATCCAAATGCATCAATTCTTCTATTGTCTTCCCTATTCATTATCCAACTTTCACATGCATGTGAGGACATTGAAAATACTATGGCTTGGGTCAGGCACACCTTTGTTCTCACATTGATTACTTTTATTCTTTAACACTTTAAAGGTCTTTTGCATCCGATTTGCCAAATGCAATATGTCATTTTATTTCTTGACTGCTGCTTCCATGAGTGTTGATTGTCTATTACTCAGAGGTAACAGACTTTCTTAAAGTTTCTGAGCCAGAACCTTTCTTAAGTTCCTTCCTTCCTGGTGCTTTCCCACATAGCTCTGGATGAGTGCTTTGCTCTGACTTTGCCATGCTGGCTCAAATTCATCTTCAATTCACTTTCTCCAGAAATCTTTCCACTTCTCCCAATCTGGATTAGGTCTCCAGATGAGCTAGAAATATCTTCCCTGCAAACATTCAGCAGTCTTTGTATCTGACCCCCAGTACCAATCAAGTGCCTGGCACTGAGCCGATGATTTAGTAAACAGATTTCCACCTGGCAACTGAAGCCATTATTATGGAACATACTTGTGATTCATGTTATTTCCTTGCTTTTTGGATTTCCCCCATTACCCTCAGATAAACTCCAAACTTTTAAATTTGGTATGTAATAAAGTCTTGATTTCTCCTCACTTTATTACATACCCTTTACTCCTGTATTTCCTTCATATTCCTCTCACCATACTTTTCAGATTTACTGATGTATTATCAAGAAAGTTTCTCTTTGCGTTACATATTTTGTCTGGTCCCTTGGTCTGCTTTTCCTTTTTCTCCTTGGACTATGTCCATTTGCTGACTCAGGACTTCATTAGCACTCAGTTTAAACCTTGTTAGGAAGGTGATTCCTGACACTTTAATCAGGAGTCATGTCCTCCCCACTGTGTTTAACTCCTTGGTCTTTTGTCTCTATTATTGTATCTGTCTGTCATTCCATCTCAACTCCTTCAAGACTGGCAGCATCATGAACTCTTGTGTATATAGGAAGTCTTCAATTGAAACTTGCTAAGTGAATGAAAAAAGAGGGAGTTAGATGGGCAAAGAGAGGTACTCAAAAATACCAAAATATTTTAGAAAATAATTAGTGAAAAAAAAAAATCCCATTGCTGTTAGTTAATTACTACTCATTGTGACCTCATGTGTGGTCAAATCATATGAGAAAAACTAAAACTTCAAAAAAGATTTAATTTTATTTTAAGGAAAATGAGTCATCAGAAACTCACTTATATATATTTCAAATGTGTTTTTCTTATAAAGCCAGAATAATTTTCCACCTCTTATTTTTTTGGAAGTGGAGTTCATTAGAATTTTGGCAACACTTTTTAAATATGGCATACATTGTTTGATGTTGACAGAATTCTGTTGCCTAAATATTAGACATTCACTTACACACAGACACATACATCTTAACATATTAGCATTCTCAGTATATAGGAAAGCATAAAGGATTAATGCAGTTTGATTCCTTGACTCTGTGGACAGTTGTACTAACATCAAAAGCACACAAGTTTAAAAACCTACTTAGGTAAGACAGATTATAGCTAGACAAATTTTATAAAATGTGTTCTTACACAGCATACATTTTTAGGAAAGGGAAAATAAGCACCTTTTTAAAAATAACTCCACAGTAATCAAGTGCAGTCATGCTCTGATTACTGCCCATTTGGACATTATTTGATCACACATGTGTGTGTGCTCCCAACCCCTGTAAAGCCTATTATGTTAAAAATGTGAGGCACATACAGTGGTTCATAAAAACAAATGGACACTGTTTTATGACGTGCATCAAAATATTATTTCTATTATTATGTTAAAGATGTTTTTGACTACCTGGAAGTGTATCTTTAATTTTATTTTTTCATATATAGAAAGGTATACTATATGCTAAGACAAACTTTTGACTAACTGATTTTAGATATGAACTGTACCTAATATGTTCTGATTTATGTGTGAATTCAGCTTAAAGACACTTAGGAGGGAAATTCATTTATAATCCAGGGACAACCTTTGTATAATATGGTGTCCACAGCATCCAAATAACATAATGTCACAGGCCCGACTGTGCATATAAGTAACATCATAATAAATGGAGAAAAGACGGAAATTGCCAAAGACTTCATTTTGCTTGGATCTACAATCAATATTCATGAAAGCAGCAGTGAAGAAATCAAATGATGTCTTACATTTTGCAGATCTGCTGTATAAGACCTCTTTCAGGAGTTCATGAGCCAAGATGTCAGTTTGAGGACAAAGGCACTCCTGACCCAAACCATGGTATTTTCAGTTGCATCATATACATGTGAAAGTTAGACAATGAATGAAAAGATTGTAAAAAAAATTGATGTATTTCAGTTACGGTGTTGGGGAAGAATATTTAGAGTACTATGGTCTGTCAGAAGAACAAACAAATCTGTGTTGTAGGAAGCACAACCAGAATGGTCCTTGGAAACCAGGAGGGTGAGACTTCATCTCATACATCGGAAATGTTATCAGGAGGGACAAGTCCCTGGAGATGGACATCATGTTTGGTAAAGTGGAAGATCATTGAAAAAGAGGAAGACCCTGAAAGAGACAGATTGACATAGTGACCGCAGCAGTGAACTCAAATGTAACAACTGTGAAGAGGGTGCAGGACTTTGAAGTGTTTGTTTCTGTTGTATATAATGTCACTATGAACAAACTCCATGGCATCTAATAACAACAACTGTGATGTGAAGCAACACATGATTATATGTGGATTGCTCTAAAATGTACTGTATTAACCATGACACTAGAAGATTCCTAACAGAAAGCAGTAATACAAATATAATACGATCTTACTAATATTTGGTAACTCTTTAAATAGAATCATCACTAGCATTTTGTTTAGTATGAGTCACATGAATTTAGTATTCTCAATTGTTTTGAAACATTCTCTAGTAAATGATAGGTTCTTCCTGTAAATATAAATAATCTTAGTTACTGAATGAATTTATGTAGATGTTTTATATTTTGTAACAGTTTGACTTTATTAATCAAGGATAGCATAAAACATTTAGTAGAATAACTGCATGTCTGAAGTTTAAACTGTGTACAGATGAAATAATTGATAGTACCAGTAATAAGAATTAGTAGATTGCAAGCAGTGAAACAGATGTGAAACCACTCAATATTTTAAAAATTACCTTTTTTCCAGTTTGAAGAACTAGTATGTGCTCTTTAGAGATAATACAATAAAATTACATGTTGGGCTATTAACCACACGGTTCGTAGTTTTAATTCACCAGCCACTCAATGGGAAAAGAGGAAACTTTCTACTCCTTTAAAGATTTACAGCCTAAGAAGCCCTAAAAAGGTTTTTCGTGATTCAAAAACTATGGGATGGTAGTGAGTAATAACATCACCATATAAAGTTAATTGACTAGAATATCAATATTATGCTATAGTAGTTTTCATTATTTCTGTGTATAAGTGTATATACATATATGGAGGAGCCCTGGTATGGCACTGTAGGGTAAACACTGGACTACAAGACCTGTTTGAACCACAAGATCAGCAGTTTAAACTTACCAGCCATTCCCCAGAAACCCTATACAGGGCTGCTATGAGTCAGAACTGACTGGACAGCACTTAACAACAGCAACAAACACTTATATGTGTGTATATATATGTGTGTATATGTGTACATGTATATATATATATATATGTGTGTGTGTGTATATATGTGTATATGTATGTGTGTATATATGTATTTATGTGTATATGTATTCATGTGTATGTGGGTATATACATATATATGTGTGTGTGTGTGTGTATATGTGTGTATATATGTGTACATATATATGTGTGTGTGTGTGTGTATATATGTGTGTGTATATATGTGTATATGTATGTGTGTATATATGTATTTATGTGTATATGTATTCATGTGTATGTGGGTATATGTATATGTGTGTGTGTGTGTGTGTGTGTGTGTGTGTTATATGTGTGTGAGTGTATATATACACACATATAAGCGTTTGTTGCTGTTGCTAAGTGTTGTCCAATCCAGTAGGTATGGCACTATGAGTTAATGTGCTGGACTGCAAAGTTGGTTTGAACCACAAGGTTGGTGGCTCAAGCTCACTCACTGCTCCTCAGAAACCCTATATAGGGGTACTATGGATTGGAACGGACTCAACAGCACTTAACAACAACAGCAACATATATACATATATAAGTCCTGGTGTGGTGCTGCAGGTTAATGCACTGGTCTGCAAGGTTGGTTGGGACTGAAAGGTCAGAAGTTCAAATGCACTAACCAATCCTCAGAAACCCTATTAGAGGGGTCACTATGAGTCATAACCAATTCAATGATACTTCGCAACAACAAAATGTATATTGCTGTCAAGTGCCATTGAGTCGATTCCAACTCATAGCGACCCCTTATAGAGTTTTCAAGGAGCAGCTGGTAGGTTTGAATTGACAACCTTGTGGTTGCAGTCCAGTGCTAATTCACAGCACCACACCAGTAGTATATATGTATACATATATAAATTTTTTCAGCATTATAACCACACTTGATTTTTAATTTTTAAGTCTTTTTTTCAGTATTATTTTATAAGCATATTTTTCTATCTAACATATTCACACCAAGCATATACTTTCTTAAACCTGTTTTAATGATGCCATGATATATAAATTATTATTCATTTATTGATTAGTATCTTTGGTATGGATTGCATCTTAATGTAAAGAAAACAAAAATCCTCACCACTGAACCAATAAACAACATTCTTATCAACGGAGAAAAGATTGAAGTTGTCAAGGACTTCATTCTTCTTGGATCAACTAACAACACTCACAGAAGCAGCAGTCAA
>NW_006408523.1:42970545-42979052 GCF_000296735.1 Chrysochloris asiatica
CGACTAGATGGCACCTAACAACAACTATCTTCTTTAAATGTTGGATAGTCAGGACATTGCTCATATTTTAACATTATGACTAGCAAACACTATTGTTCAAAAATAGTGTGTGTGTGATTAATTACTTTCTTAACAAGGTTTTCTAGAAACATAATTACTGAATTGCAAGTTAACTATAAGTTAACCATAGTGCTTTTGAGCTCATTTTCAACTGCATTCCCTAACATAGGACAATAGATGTTTAATCTTTGTGAAGAAAATGTCATTTTTCAACTTACACTCACCAATACTGGATATTATTTTAAAACATCACTGCCCATTTCATAGTTTGTAAAGGTAATTGTAGAAACTAAATCTCTTATTAGTGTTAGATTCTCCATTGTTTGCACTTGAATGACAGTAAAACTATCTTGAAGAGAAAATAAAAGCTGAATAGAATAGTAAAAAGCACTGGCTGCTGGCTTGTGTTATTTAACTTGACCTGGAGGTGGTGTATATTACAATCTAAATATGTTTGAAATGCCAAAAAATGAAGGAAAGAGAAAGAAAGTTACTCTAGATGTGATGTATAATTTTGTTTATTTGTCTGACCTTAAACTTCCATCATGAATCATTTATAAGCTCTAAGGGGAAGGGACAGAGATGCCTGCAGAAAATCTTTAAAATCTTGAGTTAATTTTTTTCTTTTTTTAAAGGAAACGTGTTATATGTTGAGCTATCCATGTTGAAAAAAAGTTAACTGAGGATAATGACAGTACTGTTTTACCTATACAATTTCAGCACAAGTATTCTGTGCTGAACTAAGTAAAAGTTACTCCTGCTTCCATATATATATGGCTTCAATACACACACTTACTCCATTCCCACTGCAATTGTGTGAATCCAAAAATATTAAGAAAGCTACATCTTTTTCAATTATGATTTCACATTTTTCTTTTCTACTCTTGGAATTGGTTACTATTTATTTGAATGTGACCATATTGTCACTGGAATAAAAAGGAAAATGTGGAATTTTGATATTGTATGAACCCCATCCAACACATAGATCAGATTGTTATACTGGGATGACTTTCATGTTGCTGTGATACTAGAAGCTTTGCCCTGGTGTTTCAAATGCCAGGAGGCTCACTCATGGTGGACAGGATTCAATGGAGCTTCCAGACTAAGAACAAACTAGAAAGAAGCAATAGGCATTCCACTTTTGAGAGGTTAGACACTGGGAAACTTTTGAAGAGCAGTGAAACTTTGTCTGATACAGTGCATGATAATGAGCCCCTCAGGTTGGAAGGCACACAGAGTATGACTGAGAAAGAACTGCTTCTTTAAAGTAGAGCCAATCCTAATGACATTAAAGGAGCAAAACTTTGGGGACCTTCATTTGCTGATGGGGAGCAACTCAAAAGGAGAAGAAACAGCTTCAAACATCCATTACTAATCATAATGTGGAATGTATGAATCTAAGAAAATTGGAAGTCATCAAAAATGAAATGGAACTCATAAAGATTGATAACCTAGGTATTGGTGGTGGTGGTGTTGTGCTGTGGAGTTGGTTCTGACTCATAGCAACCGTGTATAGGATTTCTGAGGCTGCAAATCTTAATGGAAGCAGAAAGCCTCATCTTTCTCAGGCTGAACGCCTGGTAGTTTGGAACTGCTAGCCTTGAGGCTAGCAGCTCCACTCATAGCCTGCTACCAGAGCTCCTTATCCAAGGCATTAATGAGCTGAAATAAACAGGTATTGACTATTTGAATCAATCATATGGTTAACTATGCTAGGAACAACACACTGAAGACAAATGGCTTACATTCTTTGTCAAAAAAAGCATTTTAAGGTGTATCTTGACATACAATGCTGTCTGTGATAGGACAATTTCCGTACTCCTACAATGAAGACCAGTTAATATGATACTTCATCCAATTTACTCAGCAAGCACTAAACTCAATGAAGATGAAATTGAAGAATTCTATCAACTTCTTCAGTCAAAAATTGATGACACATACAATCAAGATGCATTGATAATTACTGGTGATTGGAATACAAAGGTTGGAGATGAATAGGAAGGATCAGTAGTTGGAAAATATGGCCTTGGTGATAGGAATGATGCTGGAGACAACATGACAGATTTTTGCAAGACCAATGACTCATTCATTGCAAATACAATTTTCCAACAATATAAAGGTGACTATGTATGTGACCCTCATGAAATGAATACATAGAAATCCAATCGACTACTGTGTGAAGAAAAATGGAGATGCTCAATATCATTAGCCAAAATGAGGCTAGGGATAGACTATGGAACAGATGATGAATTTCTCATATATAAGCTCAGGCTGATGCTTAAGACAATTCAAACAAGGCCATGAGATTCAAAATATGACCTTGAGTATATCCCACTTGAATTTAGAGACCATCTCAAGAACAGATTTGATGATTAGACACTAATGACTAAAGATCAAAGGAATCGTGTGATGACATCAAGAACATCATACATAAGGGAAGAAAAAGGCCATTACAAAGACAGGAAAGAAAGAAAAGATCAAAATGAACGTCAGAAGAGACTCTGAAACTTGCTCTCAAGCTTCGAGAAACTAAAGGGACTAGAAGAAATGATTAAGTAAAACAGAAAATTTCCAGGGAAAGCTTGTGAATACAAAGTAAAGCATTATAATGAAATGTGCAAAGATCTGGAGCTAGAAAACCAAAAGGGAAGAACACACTCAGTATTTCTCAAGCTGAAAGAACAGAAGGAAAATTCAGTCCTTGGTTGCAATATTGAACAATGCATCAAAGGCATCAAAAGAAGACAGAAGGAATACACAGATCCATTGTAACCAAAGAATTAGTCAATGTTCAATCACTTCAGAAGGCAGTAAACGATCAAGAACTGATGGCACTTATTAAAGAAGTCCAATCTGTCCTGAAGGCATTAGTGAAAAACAGGCTACAGGAATTGGCAGGATACCAATTGTAATATTTCAACAAACTGTTGAATCCTTGAAAGCACTCATTAGTCTATTTGAAAAACAGTTACCTGACCAATCAGCTGAGAGAGATCCATATTTATGTCCATTTCAAAGAAAGGTGACCCAACAATATGTGGAAATTTATGGGTCAATATAATTAATATCACATAGAACTAAAATTGCAATGAAGATACATAAAAAAAATTATTGCAGCTGTACATAGAAAGAGTTACCAGAAATTCAAGACTATTTCAGAAGAGGACATGTAATGAGGGATGTCATTGTTGACATCAGATGGATTTTACCTAAACGCAAAGAATACCAGAAAGATGTTTACTTGTGTTTTAAACATTCTATTGTGTGGATCATAGTGAACGATGGATAACATTGCAAAGAACGTTAATTTTGTACCACTTATTGTGCTCAAGTAGAAGCTGTATATAGACCAAGAGGCAGTCGTTGAAACAGAAAAAGGATAGTGTGTGGTTTAAAGTCAGGAAAGGTGGATGTCCATCAGGCTTGTATCCTTTCACCATACTTATTCAGTCTGCGTGCTGAGCAAATTATATGAGAAGATGGACTGTATGAAGAAAGCAGCTTCAGGATTGGAAGAAGGCTCACTAACAACCTGCCTTATGCAGATGATACAAATTTTCATGCCGAAAGTGAAGAGGACTTTAGGCACTAGCTGATGAAGATCAAAGAAAATAGCCTCCCATGTAAATCACACCAGAGTAAACAAAACCAAAATCCTCACAACTGGACAAATAAACAATACCATGATAAACAGAGAAAAGATTGAAGTTGTCAAGGATTTTTCATTTCACAGGAATCCACAATCAAGTAAAATGAAATCCATAACCAAGTTAAACATCAGTCAAGAAATCAGATGATGTACTGCATTGGGAAACTCTGCTTTTACACTTTTCAGAAGTGTTAAAGAGCGAAGTTGTCACTTTAAAGATTAAGGTACCCCAGACACAAGTCATGGTATTTTCAATAAGCTCACATCCATGTGAAATTGGGCAGTGAATAAGAGAAACCAGAGAAGATTTGATGCATTTGAATTGTGGTGTTGGTGAAGAATGTTGAAAAGTGGACTGTCTTGAAGGAAGTACAGCCAGAATGTTCTTAGAAGCAAAGAGAAGGACATTGTGCTTGGTAAAGTAGAGGGTCAGTGACAAAGAGGAAGACCACCAACAAGATGGGATGGCACAGTGCAGGACCAGGCAGTGTTTTGTTCTGTTGTGAATGGGGTTACTCGGAGTCAGAACTGACTCGAGGGCACTTGACAACAATAAAACATGATCACGAAGCATAAAGAGTACAAGGAAATCATCAATGACACACACACCACTTATCACTCCATGAGTTTGATTACAAAATCAATGTTTCCCTCTCCAAATCAGTCTTTGAGGATAAAATTGGCAGATAGCATTACAATCTGTGTTCAGGTTGTTCTAATAATGGTAAGTGATGAAGTATTATCATTATCAATATTTTTACCCTAATAGATGGTGACTCAAAACAACTCTTCCTGGAGAGATTTTAGTGGTTGTGGTTGTTGTTAAGTGTCATTGAGTTGCTTCTGACTCATAGCAACCATGTAAGGTTTTCTGTGTCTGTAAATATTTCTGAGCCTGTAAATGCAAGAAAGTCTCATCTTTATTCCACAGAGTGGCTGGTGGGTTTCAATGACTGAGCTTGTGGTTAGCAGTCCAGTGCTTATCCTACAGTGCCACCAGTATAAAATCATGACAACCACAAGAAAACCTCCCACAACTGTTGAAGTTTAAGAAATGTAAGGTCAAACAGTGTAAGAATCAAGTCTTTCCACAATGAAAGAAACAAAGGTTAAATGTCTATGGAGGCTCCCACGTTGATACAGGACACACAGGATGCAATCAGCTCACTTCCTGTTGGTAAATGGACCTCAGGTGCCATCTAGAAGCTGGGAAGGACTGCTAGGTAAGCTCCTGTGAGGAAAGCAGCATTTTGGAGAATTCCCAAGAGACAAAGTTTTAACATCTGAATTACAACCTACATTTTGAAAAGCATGATTTAATCCACCACAAACATCTATCATTTCCTTTTAACTGTCCACAAAGAATTTTTGAGACGTCTTATGTTGTTGTTGATGTTGTTGTTAAGTGCCATCGAGTCAGGTCCGATGAGTAGCGACCCTGTACAAAGTTTCCAAGCAGCAGCTTGTGGATTTGAACTGCCAACCTTGCTGTTCGCAGTCCAATGCTGATCCTACAGCGCCACACCTGGAGATATGTGGAAAAAATAGAGGGGTGGTGTGTGTGGAATGGGATAATATAACAAGCTCTGAAAAATGAATGCAGAAACAATTGTTAAGCTTGTTCTCCAAATGTGCTTTTTAGTATTTGTGTTGAATCAGACACATTATTCCCACATGAGAATGGTTTAATAATCCATCAGCGCTTTTCTCCTCTGTAATTTAAGGTCTCTCGGTTATACTGTTCTACAGCATGGAAATTGAGGACGGGAATGCTTACTATGCAACAGCAAGTTAGTATAAAAGAAGTGAGCCAAGTGCTCAAGTCTATGATAACTGATAAGAAGTGTTTTTAATGGAACAAATTCTGTGATCTTTTGCTAATATGAAGAATGCCTTTGTTTTATCATTTTTTTACTTAAAATCTAAAAATGACAGACATTTAATGAGGATTAATACCCATGAACTCAAACGACGTATATTATTGCATTACGCAAACCGGCTGCACAAGACCTCTTAAAAGTGTTGAAGAGCAACAATGGGTTTCCAAAGAGTGGCTGGTGAGTTTGAACCTCTGACCTTACAGGTTAAGCTGAACTTATGGTCCAGTGTATTATCTCACAGTGCCACACCAAGACCCCTTAATGAGCGCCACACCAAGACTCCTTATGTCATTTGTTGTTGTTTTGTTGTTAAGTGCTTTCAAGTTGGTTCCAACTCATAGCGAACCTGTATAAGGTTACCAAGGAGCAGATGGTGAGTTTGAACCACCCACCTTGTGGTTCAAACTGACCTTGTGGTCCAGTGCTTTATCCCACAGCACCACACTAGTTCTCCTATTAATATTGTTAATATATGTGGAATACATGTGAAAATAAAGACAATGTGAACAAAAACAAGTAAAATCTAATTATTCAAAATGTGCTACAGCAAAAGAGTCAAGTACTATTACATGGCAATGACGCATAGGCAGGCAGGGAATGTCAAAGCTTTATAGAAGACAAAGGGATGACTTCATTCAGTATGCCATGTTTAGAAGTTATTGGCATGAGAAGAAGGCTATCCCATGTAAATGGATGTTGATGTTGTTAGCTGTCATTGAGTACTTGGCGGTCCCATGTATGCACAGTACAACTATTCTGAACTTTCAGAATCTGGTCACCAGACTGTCTTCCAGGGCACCTCTGAGGTGGGGGTGGGGTTGGGGGTTGGTGGACAGGAATTGACAAACAGCCTTTCAGTTAGTAGTTGAGCGCTTAACCATTCTCACCACCCAGGGCTTTCTCTGGTTGGCCCAAGTTGAAAGCAGGAGATGAGAATTAGGAAAGCTGTCAGCAGATGTATATGTATAGGTGTGTGTGTTTTAGTGTGAGAACTGGCCATAGTCACAATTTTAATCTCTAAAGCTGCCTTATATACTTAATCATTATAAATTTCTCCTGGTGTGGCTCTGTGGGTTAATCCTCTGGTCTGCAAAGTAGGTTTCAACCACAAGGTCAGTGGTTCAAGCTCACCAGCCACTCCTCTGAAATCCTATATAGGGTCACTTCGATTCAGAACTATGGCATTTAACAACAACAACAGCAACAAAACTGCTTATCTACTTAATCATTAAAATCTTCTCCTGGTGTGGCATTGTGGGGTAATGTGCTGGACTGCAAGGTTAGTTTGAACCACTAGGTCAGTGGTTCAAGCTCACCAACTGTTCCTCAGAAACCCTATACAGGGTTGCTATGAGTCAGAACTGACTCTATGGCTCTTAACGACAACAACAACATATAACAATGAAGTCCTGGTGTGGCACTGTAGAATAAGCAATGGACCTCAAGGTTGGTTTGAACCACAAGGTTGGGTGTTCAAGCTCACCAGCCACTTCTCAGAAATCCTATACTATACAGAAATGCCACAGGGTCACTATGAGTTGACATCAACTCATCTGCACTTAATAACAATGGAGTCCTGGGGTGGCGATGTAGGATAAGCACTGGCCTCTAACCATCACAAGATCAGTGGTTCAAATGCACAAATACTCCTCCAAAACCCTGTACAGGGTTGCTATGAGTCAGAACTGTCTTGATGGTACTATTAAGTACAACAACATATAACAATAAGATCCCTGTTTATATCACGTAACGCTGTGGGTTGTGTGATAGGCTATTAACTACAAGGTCAGCAGTTCAAACTCACCAGTTGCTCAGTGGGAGAAAAGTGAGACTGTTCCAGTGAGGATTTATAGTTTGGGAAACGCTCCGCAGGGTTGGTATATGTCAGAATTGACTCGGTGGCAATGGGTTTGGTTTCCAGTTTTATATAATAGAGATCGTCTTGCTTTTCCTCCTTATGGTCATGGGCATGAAACCAATGGCTTTGTGTTTTTACCAATTTCTTCCTAAAAACTCCTTCCTAATTTCTTCCTAGAAACAAATGCCTTCCTATTTCCATAACACCCAAACCTTGGTTAATTATACTCATACAATTTGTTACAGAATCTGCCTAATCTCCCTGCATTCCTGTACCAATACAATACAACAATTAATTGTTCAGCAAACCTGAAACTGATACCTTCTTGTTGTATTTCAGGGACCATTTCTCTTATCATTCATTAGGCTCAGAAGTCTGATGTTAGAGGAAAACACTTTTTCCCTTCTCTGGTTTCATGGGGGAGGAATTTGGGCACCCTTGTTGTGTTTCTCTGCTACTTTATTCACATTATTTGTGCTTGACTTAGCTGAAGTAATGATCTGCTGGAAACATCTGAACAAACTCTGTTCAGTTTCACTCTGAGTCCTTTTGGGAGTCGAATATCTGCTGTTGTTTTTATATATTGTCAAGTGGGTTCCAACTCATAACAACCCTACATAGAACAGCCCTGTCCATGCTCAAAGTCATTGCTATATTTGAGCCCACTGTTGCAGCCACTGCGCCATTCCATCTCATTGAGTTTTCCTTTATTCACTGGCCTTCTGCTATATCAAACATAATGTCCTTCTCCAGGGACTGCAAAAAGTGTCATTTTTGCTGCTTTTCCACTGTGAAGTAGTTCTTCTTTAAGGAATCTATTCAGGGCTAAAATGAGTGGGCTATTGTTATTAGGTGCCATCAAGTCGGTATTGACCCATAATGACCTTATGCACAGCAGAACAAAACGCTGCCCAATCCTGAGCCAACCTCACTATTGTTGCCACACTTGAGTCCATCGATGCTGACACTTGGCCAATCTATCTTGTTGGGGGTTTCCCTCTTTTTCTCTGACCCTCCACCTTACCAAACACGATATCCTTCTCCAGTGACTGGTCCCTCT
>NW_006408523.1:42980807-42982984 GCF_000296735.1 Chrysochloris asiatica
TTTTCTTTTTCTTTTTTTTTTTTTTGGATAGTTTCTGAATTTTACTTCACTCAGAAATTGCTTTTAACTTTCCCTTTTCACATGGATCATGGCTTCATGGTTTCTCTTGAACGTTCTCTCTACCGTATGTGTGTGTAGGTATCTGTGATACGTTATCATGGAAGCATATACATACAACCAATCTTCTTTGTCTGACTCATTTTGAATTTTACTATCTGTTTTGCTTCTCTGTTCAATAGCACTCTACATTGTGGCTGTTCTTCCTTGGACTTGATTGTAACATATAGAGCAACAATTATAACTGTTCCCTCTATATAGTCAATTCCTGTGCAAAACTGATGTTTTATGTCTAATACAAATGAAGAGACACGGGGACAAAAGGGCACAAAAAAGAAAATAGCATTAAGCATTAACCAACAACTTTAAAACTCAAACCACAAATATCCCCTGCAGTCTTCTTAAAACCAAGTGAAAATTTAGTTTAACTAATAAAAACTGTCTGCCTTGAGTGTTATGTTCTTTTAAGAACTATTTATGTGGGATCAAATAACAACAGCACCTTGGAAGAGTAGATAGGACATTCAGTAAGATGGCGGGCTAGGCAGATGCACTACACGGATTTTCTACTTCAAAGTTATGAGAGACCAAATTAAAAAGACACAGATGAAAATCCTGGCACCCTGAACTTCATATTAAAAGTTAGAGACATAGGTTGAGTGCTTGCTGCAGGGAGAAGCTGAGCAGGGACAGCTTGGTGCGTTTCTCTCAGTTTGGTCTTCTGTGGTGGCTTGCATGTTGCTTTCAAACTGGAAGCTATGCCATTTATATTTCAAATACCAGAAAGACTTCCCATGGTAGGGTAGGTTTCTGTTGAGACTCCAGAAATAAGATAGACTAAGAAGACCTGATTATATACTTCTAAAAACTAGCCAGAGAAAACTCTATGGGTCAAATGGATCACAACAGATGATTTTTTAATATAGTGCTAGATTGGGAAGGTACTTAAAATATAAAGTAACTATAATAATAGATTAGATAATACCAACACTTGTGAAGATGGCACAGAACTGAACAACATATTTCTGATATTTCTGTGTTGTACAAGAAGTCCCTGGTTTACCATGTGGTTCTGTCCTGACAACTATGTTTTTAACTTGCCAATTCTAATTTAAGTTGAATACCTCTTTATATATATATATATATCAGTTTGAAACTACCAGCTGTTCTTTGGGAGAAAGATGAGGCTTTCTGCTCCCGTAAAGATTTACAGCCTCAGAACCCCTGTACAGGGTCACTATGAGTCGGAACCGACTCCACGGTACTTAACAGCAACAACAATTTATATATATATAATGTTTTCATTATTATTCCCATGTATTCAGAGTATCTTTATAAAGATATATAAAGATGTAATAGTATCTTTATTTGAATTTGGGAATTGGAAACTTTACATAAAAACATACATATATTTTAATATATGCATAAAAATGTACAAATCATAAAAATCACTCCACTGAAGGAGAGTAGAAAGAAGAGTAGAACTTTTGCATTTTTAATTGCAGTAATAATTCCACTCGTGTAGGTTCCAGATCATCTGGATTATCCAGGGGAATGGAAATTGTGTTTTTAGTCAGAAATTAGTGATGCTTCTTTTCTTTTTTCTTCATATATTTTGTGGTAACAACTCAATGTTTATCAGCTTTAGCAAAGTGATTAACATTTAAGTTCACATTTTCAAGCAACCGAAACTCCTGACTGAGTTTAGAAAAGAACTCCAGTGAAACATTTCACTGTAAAAATATTTAACAACTTTTTTCTCTCCTCTTCCTTATTGTTCATTACTTCTATGGCATTTTTTTCCTCTTCAAAATTCATTAGGTCCTGATCTATAAATTCCCCTTTTGGCTATCTATGAGAAATTCTACATGGGTGATGCTGTTGTTAAGTGCGTCATGTCTATTCTGAACCATAGGATTTCCAAGAAGCAGCTGGGTGAGCTTGAACCACTGACCTTGCAGTTCAAGTGGCTTTGCAATGTGACACATTAGCCCACAGTGCCACACTAGGATAGCAAGTTATAAATTCAATGTTCTTCACATAAGGATTATTTTCCAACAGATTTTTCTCATCATGTTATCTTGATCCAGTGCTTAGAGCATGTTCATGTACCTCAGCAA
>NW_006408523.1:42983938-42986780 GCF_000296735.1 Chrysochloris asiatica
CAGGTGAGATTTATTATGCTTTCAAGGTGTTCTAAGATTCATATAATGCTTTACAGACATCATTTCCAGTAGTCTCGTGAAAATTCTTGAAAGAAAGTCATGAGACCAAAATGGGTCTGATGGATATCCTTATGCTACCAGTGTAACTTAGGTAAGTTACTGTTAGCTAAGCCAATACTTGACATTGTGACCCTCAACTTGTGCTTGGCATTTGTGACTCTACTGTATTTTATGGACCTTAGCCAGTGTCCCTCAGCCCTGCTCTCTAGTGACAGTCTGTGCTGTCACCACTACAGAGGTTTCCTGGAAGACTAGACTGTGTTCTGTAAAAATGCTCCAACTGAGTAGGTTAGGGAGATATTGTACTTGACATGTTAGGGAGAAGATTACTTCTCTGGAAAAAAAGATATTGCACTATTATAGGTTTTTAAGTAAAATATTTAAAATATTAAGTCATTCAGTATTAAAGTTTATTGCCCATAAATATATCTTTCAAGGTCATATTGAAATGAAGTCTCCATGAAACATTTATTTATCCAAATATCTGATATGGAAAAATTAATGCTGTTGTGAATAAATTTTTTAAAATCATACTTATGGCATTCACTTTTTTTTTTTTTTTTTTTTGGAACTTCAGCACTGAGCCATTTAGACGTATTCTGAATAATTTTATAATACATTAAAATATTTGGATGGATCTGTGTAACTGAACTGTTGCAGAACCATCCCATAATAAACAGTGCATCATTACATACAGACCCTACAAATACTGTAATTTCTTGAATTGGGACATGCATTAACTGTTTTGAAGTTTTGAATTGGTAGGTGGGAGGATTGGACTTGCTGTTATATACTAATGAGATTTTCTAGACCATAATTACTTCCCAAAAGAGTTCTGTTTCTTTAAAGGTGATAAATTACTAAACATATGCTATGTTACTCCAATCGTTTGGTGTAGAGGATGAGATTGATGAGCCCAGATAGATTCTCACATGAAGACAGATTCCCAAGATGGTTCAAATTTTAATTAGGTTTGCTAATAAGATGTATGTAATGAAAAGATAGATATAAATCATTCATTATCATAAGTCATTCATTCATTCATTCACCAATATGTTCTGTATAGTTCTGATCCACAAGAAGCTTACATGCTAGTTGTCCTCAAAAAGTTAAATATGTTTTAATAAACTTTAGGTTATTTTCTAGCCATATCAGATTGACCACTTACCAAGACCATTAAACAATAACCAGAGTAAGCAAATATATAGATATTCTATACCTTTAAAGGAGTCCTGGTGTGGCGCTGTGGGTTAATGCGCCATTTGAACTGCAAGGATGGTGGTTCAAGCTCACCAGCTGCTCCTTGGAAACCATAAATAGGGTCACTATGGGTTGAAACCAACTCAACGGCACTTAACAACAGCAACAACAACAACATCTTTAAAAAGACATTATTGTTGAAACACAGGTAGCTGGTGTGAAAAGAGTATGATTAAGTTGCATTAGAGTTAACTTTTATAAAATAAACACAAATTTGATTACCTGATTTTGAAAGTTGTATTTATGAAAATATAGTCTAGTGTTAATTCTGACTGCCTGTATGGAAGTAAATATTCATTTAACTTTTTTTCTGCTTGCTCTTCTATCTTAGCAGTATTGAGAGCTTTGTCTTCCAGCTCATTAGTTCTGTCTTCCATCTCTTCAGTTCTACTTCTTTGCCCTTTCAGTGTATGGCCATTTCTGATATTTTATTATTAATCATTTGGACATCTTTTTGCACATTTTGAATAGTTTCCAATGCTATATCTGCCTTGTTTGATTGCTCCTGTATCACTTTCCTGACTTCTTCCTTATTTTCCTCCACCCCTCTGTAGAGCCTTTGGATGTGTCTCAATAGCATGTTCCTGAATTCCTTCTCAGGCAGATTGAAAGCCTGATCTCCTGCTAATAGGAAGTCTATGCCTACCACCAGCTCATTTGTCTCAGCTGCTCTTTTCTGTTTCTGGACATGTGGTGAGATCTTTTGTTATTTCTTGGACATTTTCAATAGTTAGATGTGTTTTCAATGATTAAATGAATATATGTTGCTGTATTACTAAGCTTACTGAGTGCCTCCTGGTGACTGTGATCTGGAGATAGGCTTCCCTTTCATGTCTCTTATTATTCAACTGTGAGCAATCTTAGCAAGTGTTGGCTGTCTATAATTTGTAGAACTGGTATTGGCTCCTGTTTGGAGGTGTGTACGCAGAGACTGAGAAATGAATGGAAGAAAGATTATTTACACTTTTATCTCTGAAGATCAGTTAGGTATCTGCATATTCATAGCATAATTCTCAAAATGACTGTGTCCTTGAGTACAGTAGTTAGTGATGGCTCTTGCCTTTTATGTTGGGGTTTTATAGGGTGCAAATACAGCTTGGTTGTATGACCAGACCTGCTGTCTCTTGTTAGATAAGGCAGGAATAAAGGCTCCCACCCAAGTAAGAGTCAACTTTAGGTCTAAATCCCAGAGTCAGATGTCATAAGAAGCCACCGGAGGATTAGCCTCTGGAGCTGGTTGGGCTTTCAGCTACTTCCTCTTTGCACCGTGGTAAAATTGTACCCTGTGGGTACAATGTTGGACATTTTTTGAGGGTATGCTCCCACCTGGGTGAAGATGCCCAGGCTGAGTAGAGGGGGGTGATAAGGGAGAACAGAAAAGAGGAGAGAATAAAGTAAAAAAAAAAAAAAAAATCACACCCTTTTTTCCACAGGTCCTTGGGGGGCTTTCGCACTGTATTGGGTTGGCTATCAGTAAATATTCATTTAAAAAGAAAATATAATCCCATATAATAAGTGGTAT
>NW_006408523.1:42997580-43000530 GCF_000296735.1 Chrysochloris asiatica
GAGTCGTGGTGTGGTGCTGTAGGGTAAGCACTGGACCTCAAGATTGGTTTGAACCACAAAGTCAGCAGTTCAACTTCACCAGTCACTCCTTAGAAACCCTATATGGAGCATTATGAATCAGAACTGACTGAACAGCACTCAACAAAAACATTTCTTATTTGAGGATTCCTGGTGGATCAGTGTTTAATTGTGGAGCTGCTAACTGAAAGGTCAGAGATTAGAACCCATCAGTTGCTCATCAGCAGAAAAGACCGAGTTATCTTCTGGTCTTCCCTACTGGATGGGGCAATTCTACTGGATAGGGCAATTCTACTCTGTTCTATTGGATAGCTATAAGTCAGACTTGGCTCAATAACAATAAGGTATTATTTCTTCTTTAGAAAAACTGGACTCAAGACTTCCAGCAAGGTGGTGGACTAGGCAGACATGTGACACATACCCTCTATAAAAAAGAAATGAGAGACCAAATGAAACAGATACAGATGATAACCCTGAGTTCCAGAGGAAAAGATAGAGAATGGATTAAATCCTGACTAGATGTATGGAGCCATGGAACAATGCACTGGAACACAAGGTTGGTTTGAACTGCAAGTTTAAATTCATCAGCCACTCCTTAGAAACCCTATACAGGGTTGCTATGAGTCAGAACCGTTTTGATGGCATTTAACAACACCAACAACAGGAGATGAAGCTGACTAGGGGTGGTGAGAGAGGAGACAGATGGATACGCTGTTGGCTGGTCTGACTCGGTACAGCCATCTTGAACTTTTGAGAGAAGCATTGGATCCAGACAATGAGAAAGAAGCAAATTTCTCTTGTTCCCCACACTCTCCTGGTGACAAGAAGCATGGCCAACCCCCATCCCACCCTCACAGCCTGCATAGCCCATCCTCTGCTAGAATCAAGCTAGGCAGGGTGCACCACCACATCTGGAGGCATAGGATCGCCACCTCTTCAGACCAGAAAAATATGAAGACTGGTCCCTGGTATGCCCTGGATGAGTGGGAGAGCTCGTCATCAGCCAGCCTGCCTCAGCTGCCCACTGGACCTGAAAGAGTTCTTCTAAGAACAAAAACCCTGACCTCAGCCATTTCATAAACTACTCACCATAGAAAACACTTAGGCTCATAGGAACTCCATCTAGGGCTGGGCATGCCATGTTCTCACCATTCTCCCTCCCACCTCATAAACTCTTTGGCTGGTAGAGGGTGTCAATCCATACTGAGTACCCTGCCTCCCACAGTTTTCTCCTTTCTCCATTTGGCCCCTGTTCCAGTTTTTCCCTATATTTCTTATCTGTTGTTGTTGTTGTTATATTGCATGACTTTTCCTTTATTCTTCTCTTTCTCTTCCCTTGATTTTTAATCTTCGTTCTCTGCTTTCCATTTTTCTTTTATTTTTTCCACTCCTTTTCTTGCATTTTTTTTTGCTCTTTATTTTTCTTTAGTATTCTCTTTTCTCTTTCTCTTTTCTTCCCTCCCTTCAGTTTTCAGTTTTATGATATTTTCTCTACCTATTTTGTTTTCCTTTCCTTTTTTCATTTTTAGTCATTTTTTTTTCTTGAAGCTGCCAATTTTTTTTACTTTTCTTCTACTTTTTTTTTTAATGTTGTTTGTTCCTTTGTTTCTCTTGCATATTTTGTTCTTGCCCCATCAGATGGGAGACAGCAACAGTATCCATAATGCTCATCCATAAGCATAGACCCTGCAGCCCCATCCACTGAGCAAGAACCTCTATTAGGGCCTTTTCCACATGACCAATAATATACAGCTGCCCAAGCCAGCCAAATCCATCCTGAACTTCACTACATGAAAAGTAAACAGTGAACTGTACCCACACTCCCATTCTCTATCACACTCACCAAAAGGTAGGTAGTGAGTGCCTATGAAGACTCCAATATATAACCATCACTTAACTACAAATGCACAATGTCTCATAGAAAGCATACAATATCAGTGCATGTGAAGAAATAAGATAGAGTGACTCAAACAAGTGACCAAATGAAGAGACAGAATATGTTTCTGAGGAAGAAAAGGTATTTGAAGTACCTGATAAACAATTCAAAAGAATGCTATTTGGATAACTTCAAAATTTTGAAAGATTAAGAAAACTGCAGAGGAAAGCAAGTAAATAAAGGGGGGAAATTAGCAGAATTTAGGAAGACACTACAAGAACAAACAGATAAAAATATTGAAAAATTATAAAGCATTTAAACTGCAAAATAAAATTTCAGAAATAGGTAATACATCAAAAGGACAAAGGAGAAAATTTGAATCAATGAAAGGCCAAATTCATGAGCTTGAAGATAAATCACTCAATACTAGTTGGAAGAAGAACAATCAGAGAAAATACAAAGAAAATAATCTAAAGACTGGGATTTACATGGGAGACCATCAAGAGGAATAACTTAAATGTGATCAGAATTCCAGAACAGGAAAAGAACGACAACAACAACAACAACAAAAATGCCCCCAAAATTCTGAAAGAGACTTTGGAAGAAAGCTTCCCTAACATCATAAATGATGACAAGAGAAGCATTCAGGTTGAAACAATCTTCCCCAAGCAGGATAAAATTCAAAAGAAAATCACCAGGACATATTATTATCAAACTTTACAAAACTAAAGAAAAGGAAACAATCTTGAGAGAAGCTCAGGAAAAATGAAAATTTACCTACAAAGAAGAAACAATGAGACTCAGCTCTGATTTCTCATTCAGGCAGGAAGGCAATGGGATGACATATGAAAATCTAGAAGAAAAAAAATGCCTACAAAGAACCATATATCCAACTAAATTGTTTCTCAAATACGACAGTGGAATTAGGGCATTCTAGGTAAACATAAGGAGTTCTGGTAGCGTAGTGGTTACGAATCGGGCTGCGAACCTTAAGGTCAGCGGTTCGAAACTACCAGCAGCTCCGCGGGAGAAAGATGAGGCTTTCTACTCCCGTAA
>NW_006408523.1:43000630-43002585 GCF_000296735.1 Chrysochloris asiatica
TTGTTGCTAAGTGTCATCTAGTCAATTCCATCTCATAGTGAACCTGTAGGGTTCCCAAGGAGCTGCTAATGAGTTTGAACCACCAACTTTGTGGTTCAAACTGACATTGCTATACAGTGCATTATCCCATAGTGCCACACCAGGACTCCAAGCATACATATTGGTGGTGGTGGTGGTGTGCCACGGAGTTGGTTCCAACTCAAAGCGACCTTGTATAGGAATTCCGGGATTATAAATGTTTATGGGAGCAGAAAGCCTCATTTTTCTTCCATGGAACCACGAGTAGTTTTGAACTAGCTGAACTTGAGGTTAGCAGCCCAACTCATAACCACTATGCTACCAGAGCTCCTTAGCGTACATACTTGTTGTTGTTGTTAAGTGCCGTCAAGTTGGTTCCGACCCATAGCGACCCTGTATAAGGCTTTCTGAGAAGCAGCTGCTGAGCTTGAATCACCAACCTTGCAGTTCAAACTTGTTAATGCTTATTATAGTACTCGAGTATAATTACTACTAGATGCTTATAGAAGTAACTTAGTAATTATTGCACACAGCATGGAACAATCTCCAAAGTTCAATCAGCTCTTTGGTAGGTGAGATAATTTGTCTTCCATCAGACACCCAATGGGAGATTTCCAACAGTAACAGCAAAATACTATTTTGAAGTGTCAACTTTTAGATATCAAAAAAGACAGCAAGAAAAATTCTTCTCTCTGGTATTAGAAACAATTAAAATTTAATATCTTTTGAATGTCATCAATCATTTAGAAATATCCAGAGGATATAAATAGGTTAGTGGCACAAAGGTGATATTTGTATTCACTTGGAAGTTAAAGGCATCACTGGGACATTAAAAGGGGGAGAGAAGAAAGAGAAGGAAAAGGCCCTGGATGTTGTTCTGAGTAATCAGGCACAGATTGCTGCAGTTTCCTTTGTCTGTTTTCCCTTCCACCTCTGTGGATCTCTTAACAACCATCATTTTCAAACCCAGAACAAAGGTAAAATACTCTAGTATGAGGTATTCTGTGTAGCTTTTTTTCTTTTTTTCTTTAAATAAAGTCAGAGTTATTCTGCTTAGAATAATGGTGGTGGGTAGAGTGGAGGCTACATAGCCTTCTTCCTGGGGTGGTATTGACAACAATCTTCAAAATATAATTGGAAGCATGGAGTGAAAACATAACCTTTTAGAAGTCATTGGGACACAGAATTCCTGAGCCTCGCTAGACCTAATTACTACTAAATTGGCAAAAGGAGCTAGAATTGCTTTGGATGATGCTCTGTCCTATGATTCTGATGTGCTACAGATCAATGTAATTTTATTAGTTCTGGGTGTTTAGGGCTACATATATCTCAAGTTGTTTCTCAGCATCATAAATAATATAATTTCAAAAACTGCATTATAAAAATACAAAAGAGAATTGAAAAGAATTATGCTAAGGAGGAAGCAAAAGATTTCCAATTGATCAAATTAGACTCTAAAGTCAGATAAATCTGGTCCCTAACCCTAACCCCTAATTAGGTCATGTATCCTGAAACTTATTATTTAATATGGCTATTTCTTCTTTAAGGAGCTCTGGTAGTGTAGTGGTTACGACTTGGGCTGCTAATCTCACGGCCAGCAGTTTGAAACTACCAGCTGTTCCGTGGGAGAAAGATGAAGCTTTCTGCTCCTGTAAAGATTTACAGCCTCGGTAACCCTGTACAGGGTCGCTATGAGTCAGAACTTACTCCAGGGCACATAACAACAACAATAACAACAGCATTTCTTCTTTGGAGTCGTGGTGTGGTGCTGTAGGGTAAGCACTGGACCTCAAGATTGGTTTGAACCACAAAGTCAGCAGTTCAACTTCACCAGTCACTCCTTAGAAGATTTAAAGCCTCAGAAACCCAATATAGGGTCACTATAAGTGAAACCAAGTCATGGCACTTAACAACAATAACAACTAGAACAATTTAAA
>NW_006408523.1:43005195-43006817 GCF_000296735.1 Chrysochloris asiatica
TTCTACTCCCGTAAAGATTTACACCCTCGGAAACCCTGTACAGGGTCGCTATGGGTCGGAACCGACTCGACAGCACTTAACAACAACAACAACAGGTAAACATATTGAAGGACGGTGTATAAAACACACCAACTTAATAACAACTTTTAATGAGAGTTCTTTGGACAGATAACCAACAATAACAGACAACAGCATGCAATTAACATACATGACAACACCTACTAGAAGTTAACCCAGACATAGAAGTACTCAAAGTGACACAAAACTTCAAGACTGAAAACAGGGAACAATACACATCAAATTGTAATGAAAACAATTATAAAGCAAGCAGAGGAAATAGTGTCGCTAAATAACTTTCAAATGGCAAAGAAATCAATTAGATTACAATAAAAAATAGACTGATTTAAACTTGGCAGAAAATTAATAAATTACAGGGTAACATTTGGGAAAATTAAAACAACTTATCAAAATAAAATTTAAGAAAATCATAAAGATTTAGTAAACATTGAAACAACAATGAATAAAACGACAAGAAAATCTACAAACAAAATTATCTCAGTCCAGAAAATGATGTGGAACAAAGAAACCAGCAGCAGTACAAATAAACATATAGCAAAATGACAGACAGCATATGTAAGTAAAACTTTGCTAGGTAATTTTAAAATGGCTACAACAGTACATAGACAGGGAAATGACAGTATTCAAGCTGGATTCAGAAGGGGACATGGCAAGAGGGATATCATAGCAGACATCAGATGGCTCTTGGTAGTAAACAGAGAATACCAGACATATATTTACCTGTGCTTTATTGATTATGCAATTTTTTTTGACTGTGTAGAACATGACAAGCTATGGATCACATTGTGATGAATCAGAATTCTAGAACACTGAACTGTGCTCACGAGGAACCTGTACATAGATCAATAGGCAGTTATTCCAATAGAACAAGGAGATATGGAATGGTTTAAAATTAAGACAAGTGTGCACCAATATTGTATCCTTTCTTGATTTAAAACCATTCCAAATCTCCTTGCAGTTCAAACTGATCTTGCAGTCTAGCACATTAACACACAGTACCACACTAGCAGCACCTCATAGGGAGCTTTATACCTTTGCTTTACAATTCTTGGTTAATACATATTGTATAGTTTTTAGTTGTTTGGGGTGAGATGATAAGGTCATTCCTTATTACTCTATCATGATTGAGAGCAGAAATCTTGTTCTTTTCTATCAATGTACTCACGTGTTGTTGTTGTTAAGTGCCATCAAGTCAGTTCTGATTCATAGCAACCCTGTTTGGGGTCTCTGAGGAGTGGCTGGCAAATTTGAAGCTCTGACCTTGATCCAGTGCTTATCTTATAATGCCACACCAGGACTTCACTATTTAATAGCAAGATTTATATTTGTGTATAAAAACTAGGGAAGCGTCATGGCTCCATAAGATAAACACTGGACTGCAAACCATAAAGTTGGTGGTTCGAGGCCCCCCAGCTGCTCTGTGGAAGAAAGATAAGCCTTTCTGCTCCATAGAAGATTTAAAGCCTCAGAAACCCAATATAGGGTCACTATAAGTGAAACCAAGTCATGGCACTTAACAACAATAACAACTAGAACAATTTAAA
>NW_006408523.1:43006917-43009402 GCF_000296735.1 Chrysochloris asiatica
TGGGGGGCTTTCGCACTGTATTGGGTTGGCTATCAGTAAATATTCATTTAAAAAGAAAATATAATCCCATATAATAAGTGGTATGCCATGTATATTGTTATTGTAGTTAAGTGCCATCAAGTTGGTTCCAACTCATAGTGACCGTGTATGGGGTTTCTGATGAGTGGCTGGTGAGCTTGAACCACTAACCTGACAGTTCAAACAGACTTTTCAGTCCAGCACATTAATATACAGTACCACACCAGGACTCCATGGCATGTATAGAGGTTAAAAAGAATGTTTGAAATTTTTTTACTTTGGGTGTGAATGAAAAGGATCTTTCATGGAGTTTTCTAAATTTCAGTATGGATGCTAATACTAATTTACAAATTATTTTTCTATATATGAGTCAAACTATAGTGACTGCCTGATTCATTTAAATTGATAAACAACAAAAAGTGACTCCAAAGTTAAAAAAAAACATCCATCCATCCATCAAGCATTATTCTTAGCAAGGGGTGAGGATTTGGAAACCAAATAAATGATTAACTATAATGTATGTTTTTGTAAATGAACTTCAGTATCATGGTTTTGATGAAGATCACCTATTTTGCCTTTTCTTTTGGTATCTTTCAGAGCAAAGCAGATGGTATTATCTTCTGCCTCATGGTTAAAGTAAAAACTGTCATAAATTGCCACATCTACTTGCATCTACCACTATTCTTTCTTATTTTAATATCTATTGAAACAGCTCCGGATCCTAATTATTGTTGCTGTTGTCAGCTGCCATAGTGTTGATTCTAATTCACTGTGACCCCATGTGTGGAGAGTAGAACCCTGCTCCCTAGGGTGCTCATGACCATGACCTTTCAGAGGCAGATCTCCAGGCTTGACTTCTGAGTGCCCGAGTGGGATCAAACTTCCAACCTCTCAAACTGCTGGTAGTCAAGTGCTACACTGCTCATGCTACCCAAGGATTCCAATCTTAATAATAGTAATAATTACAATGGTTATAATAATGATGATGATAACTAACAAAAATTAGTGACTATTAGGTGACAAATTGTGCTGTGTTTAATTATATATATATATATTGGACTGCTAACTGTAAGGTCGGCATTTCAAATCCACAAGTTGTTCCATTGAGAAAGATGAGACTGTCAACTTCCATAAAGATTTACAGTCTCAAAACCCTATATAGGGTCTCTGTGAGTCAGAATCAACTAGATGGCAGGGGGCTTGGTTTGGGTTTGACTTGAGTTTTGTTTTTCAAATAATAAAGTCAGGACTACAAAAAAACAAAGGAACTTACATAAGGTCACAAAACCATTAGGTGACAGTGCTGGTACATGAATCCAGATGAGTATGGCTTCAGTGCTAAAATGTGTCTCAGGTCTGCATTTTTGTCTCCTACCAGATTCCAGGCCATCCTGGCTTTCCAGGGACCTTGAGACAGAATTATTTCTCTGGGTTCTCAGCCACCCGTCTTCCCCTCTCCTTGGAATCCTTCCTAATCACACATTAACATGCACTTTAAGCAAAAGAGGTGGGGAGAATGTAGTCATGGATATATCCCGATGACAGGTTTTAATTAATCCATTTAACAAGCCATGGTGCCATATTATGGTGTCCTTTTTTTCCCCCTATGAAATCCATTTAAAAAAATTTTTTTTAAGTTTTTATTGTGAGCCATAGTTTACATGGGAGAACATCCATTTTACACTCATAGTTTCATTGCAATGATTACAATCCCCTCCATGTGTCATCATTTAACAGTATTTGCTTCTATTCCCTCTGTTTTGTTTCTTTGTTTTGGGGGGGATGTACACAAAAACACTCAGGAATATATAATCATTTAAACAACCAAAGGACACATTCTGCAAGCCTGCCTCCTGGCTACCAGGGCACAGCCTTTCACTTTCCATGAGTCTAGAGTCCTCAGCTGCTCTACCTCTCCATGGCATCATCTTTGCTTCCATCTCTGGTGTCATTGCTTCTCTGGACAGGGTCCCTCATTCCACTCATGCTCCTCTCCCTTTATTATGATGTTCTTGATCACTGGAGTCTGAAAACCTGAGTCTATTCTCCGAAGTCACACAGCTAATGGTGATGTCAGGATTCCAACCCAGTTTTCTCTGATATACAAGCCTATGCTCATTCTTTATATTTATCTAAATTTTTTTAAAGTTTGAAGGTATTTGCTGGGATATGTCAATTTATGCTAAAAATATGGAGATTCCTGAGTAAATTGAGATTCGAAGGTAATAGATTTCCACCACTTACAAGACTCTTCCTAATGACGTATTAGATGCTCTCTTGATTATTGACATCTGCCTCAGAAGGGCCAACAAAGTCATTGGGTTTGTTTTTAAGCAGTTGAGTATCTTTTTTTTTTTTATATTTTATTGTGAATTATATGATATTTTACATAAGAGAACTTTAGTTTTACATTCATTCCACCCTACATCGTTTCATTGCCATGGTTCCAATCCCCTCCATGCATCAT
>NW_006408523.1:43014593-43021461 GCF_000296735.1 Chrysochloris asiatica
GAGTCGTGGTGTGGTGCTGTAGGGTAAGCACTGGACCTCAAGATTGGTTTGAACCACAAAGTCAGCAGTTCAACTTCACCAGTCACTCCTTAGAAGATTTAAAGCCTCAGAAACCCAATATAGGGTCACTATAAGTGAAACCAAGTCATGGCACTTAACAACAATAACAACTAGAACAATTTAAATGATGATGAGGATATCTTTAAAACCCTGCCACAATTGTAATATGAAATGAAAATGTTTATTTTTTTGTTATCCTCAAAGTCACAGGTACTGGTAGAAAATACTATATTGTGTGCTTATATTTTGAAGGCAATGCTAAATATCTCTTAGAGGTTAGTGTAAATAAATATATATTTTTTCCAATTCAACTTCATAGATCCCTACATTTTAATTACTTTTGGAGAGCCCTTGTACTCTAGGATAAAACCCCCATACCTAAACTTATCCTAACAAAGTGTTCCTTTGAAAACATGATTCAGATCATGTCGCTTCTTTGTCCTTCATGCAAGTAAAACCCAAAGTCCCTTTCATGGCCCCTAAGACCTGCTGCTGCTATCTATGTGACATTAATTCTTGATATGCTCTTTGTTGCATGCTCCATAGCAGTCATGTTGACATATTTGCTATTGTCCAAACTCATTTACCACACTGTTACCTTGACCTATGCACTGGTGCTTACATTCTCCCCAATTTATTTGCATTGATTAGACTCTACTTCAAGTTCTGGTCAAATGCCATGTCAGAGAGTCACTTTCTGAGTACCCAATATGCAATCTAAATCATTTTCTATCCCCTTACATCGGCTTATTTGTTTGCTCATCTTTTGCAGTATTTACTCAATTGATATATTTATTTGTCTATTTTATGTCTTCCCAATTAGAATGCATGTGCCTTTATAGCAAGGACTTTGTTTTATTGAATGTTCATTGTAATAGACCAAAATTCTATGGAAATGCTTGGCATATGGATATGCTTGTTTACTATTTGCTAAAGAAATAAATAAGTGAATGATGAGAAGTTATTTCAACAACAGTGAGGAGAAATTCATTGCACCTTATGGAGTGAGTTTCTAGTTAATTATCATCAAAATGAATGTTCTGTATCCAACCTACACCCATTTCAGAAATTACTAGTATTTATGCGAGGCACAACTCCATGCAACTAACCTTGCTTTGTCAGCAAAAATAATATTAAAGTTAGTTGTCAAAAACCAGGATTGACCTGATATATAGATAATACAATGACCTGTTACATAGGTAACTGAAGCTATTCATTAAAAGACAAAATTTCAGATAATTAAATCTCTTCCTGCCTCCCAACCTTCACCACCCTTCCCAAGCCTTCATCAACTACGCTGCAAGGAGGACAAATCTTTTCATTCTAAAATTGAAAGCAAGGTGTAACCTTGGGAAGTTTATGAACCTTAACATATATTCACAAGAAGGAATATATAGCTGATAGAAGATCATGTTAGATAAAATATGAAAACACTAAAACTTACCGTTCTTTATGTGATTTCAGAGAGGAGGAGAAACGATAAGTTGTCTTTTTGTGCATGTGTGTGTTAACTATTTATAATAATTTATCTTATAAAGAAAGGTACCCTGAAAGCCTAACTTTGTTCCAAATATTCTTCATGACTTAAATGGTATGGTGATTCTTTAAATGTTGACATTCTTGTATGTATTACAATGATCTTGTAAACTGAAGAGCAGTTATCATTTAAAGATGAATAATTTCAGATATATCCTACAAGAATAAATACTTTCTTTTACTTCTGGACTCACATGGGTTTGATTCACTTGCAAACTGATTTTACGCTTCCAGTTTTTAGCTTTTGACATAATCCCCTCCACAGATGGTGGATGTCATTTGATCCTGGGCCTTTCTAGCAAATTCACATATGTCAGCAAATGAGCCTAAAACAACTCCAGGTTTCAAATGCAAAACATTTGTAAATTGCACTGATTCATAATCAGGACAACATAATACACTACAATCTAGTCATTCTCAGTGGGCCTTATTCAGCAGGAAAAACAAACCAAAAAGTCATAGAATAAAAGCCAAGAGAGGATGTTGAGTTTGGCTCTTTCAGTAGAAGCTTTTGAAATTCAACTAATTGCCCGCAGAAAGTTCTGGAATGAAAGCCTTGTGAAATAAAATCCCTCACCATTTATAAGACAGAATATGAGACCAGACTTCCTTATAAAGAACCATCAAGAAATTTAATTCCCAGGAACCTTCATTTTGCAAATTGGATTAAGCCCGTTTACTGAAAACAAGTTATTTATGTTCTTTACCAATGTATCACAACCCAGCCCAATTTTTATTTTAACATTTATTTACTGCTAGTTATCATCCATAATTTAGTATCAATCCATTTGAATTATTATGGTATATGAAGGGGTTGCATATGAAGGCAGAAAATTCTCATTTTTCTTATGTCTAAACACAAGATTATATCTTTCAATATCTTGAGAGAAGTGAGAGAAAACAAAGTCATATAACCCAGAACAAGGGTAAAATTTTGAAGAGGTGCTAAAACTTAGGTTGAGTTCACCAGGGATCTTATTATTATTATTTTAAAAGAAGGTTACCAAAAGAAAATAGCAGGCATATTCTGGCAACACACTATATGGACCCTCTACAACAGTTGTGGGGAAACTTTTTTCTGCAAAAAAAACGTTAACATCATTCACAGACCATACAAAATTATCAACTTAAAAATTAATGTGCTATATTTGGTCAAACGTCTAACAAACTCACCCCTGATGTGATGGCTGGAACTGTGGTTTCCTTGGCAGGGCCAGACCAAATGATTTCATGGCCCTCTCACAGCCCACGGGCCAGACGTTCCCCACATCTGCTGTACAACAAAGATTAGAGAGACTAATGACACAGATGCCGTTGAAAATTCTGGCAGCGTCAACTTCAGAAGAAAAATGAGAGAAATGGCTTGAGTGCTGGCTGGGAGGTAAAGCTGAGCAGGAATGGTGAGAGAGGGAGAATGGCTGGCCAGACTTACTTAACCATGGGATGAGCATCTTTGGCAAACAAGGAGGCCTGGAAGAGCAGATTCACACAGACTTGGGGAAGGGTGTGCGTCCTCATTCCCCTGATAATCAGAGGTATGGCCAGCTCCTACCCTCCTCCTTCCCCTGTGCAAACCCTACTCTCTGGGATTTGGAACCATGTGAATGAGAGCCACTTCAGTCTGAGTTAGGTCCAGCTACACTGATTTTGGTGTACTGCTTTGGTGCCTGGATTCAGGTGGGTTTAGCTCTAGACCTACAAAACCCATAGAGCCACCAGATAAGCATTTAACTAGTTACCCTGTCCCCAGTTGACTTGCAATCCTAACAGAACTAAAACCAGCTACATCAAGAGCTATCATGAACTACTTCTGGATTAATTGCCCTGAACACAGATAACACCAAGGCCAATAGGACCTTGATGACCTAGATGACCAACTCCATCTAGGACCAGGAAGTCTGCTGTCACATGCCTTCCACAAGCACCTCATGAGCTCCTTGAATGGTCGGAGCTCCCCAGAGGTTTCTCCTCTTCAGGCCTAACAGTTATTCTGTTTGTTTTACAAATATGACAACCCCACATTGCTCCTGAGACAACAGACAATTTAGCTCACACGAAGAAACAAGAGAGAATGGCTCTGGATGTAGTAATTCAAATGAGGGAACAAATCTACCCCTCGGTGGACAGGGATGGGCAACTTAGATATTGGCTACCCAAAATGGGGGGGGGGGGCGCTACAAAGGCAAGAAGTGACTGTCTTACTAGCTTTCAAGAGGGAACCTAGTTTCAGAGGGTGCAGGGGAAAGTAGAATCTCCACTAAGTGGTTTCCAATCTGTCTGGATGAGGCTAATGAAAAGAGATGGGGATAAGACTCTTGTTGTTCAATAGTGAATAATTGCTTTCGGGACTGACTGTGAGTGTTGGAAATGTAAAGGTAGATACTTTGTAACAAAAGGATGGGAGTGGTTGATTTTGCAGTCCAGGAGTGGAAGTCCCTGAGACCATCAAGTGAGAACAACGGAGTGCAGGACCCTATCCAGAGAAGCAGCGATGCCAGAGATGGAGGCAGAGATGATGACATAGAGAGATGGAGCAGCTTGGGACTCTGGACCCAGGGAGGGAAAGGGGCTGTGTGCTGACAGCCGGGGGCAGGCTTATGTGGTGTACCCTTTGGTTGTTTGATGATGCATGGAGGGGATTGTAATCATTGCAATGAAATGAAATACGATAAGATGAATGTAAAGCTAATGTTCCCCCATGTACATTATCACATAATTCACAATAAAAACTTTTAAAAAAAGAGAGAGAGAGAATGGCTCAAACAAATGACCAAGATACAGAGATAGAAACATTTCTGAAGAAATAAGGCAATGCAACAAACTGATTTAGAATTCAAAAGGATATTTAGTTACCTTCAATGAATTGACAGAAAAGTAGAGGAAAGCAAGGGCACAGAAAAAAATTTAGAAGAATTCAGGAAAATGCTACAAGAACAAACAGACAAAGTAAATGCAAATTTTGAGACAATACAAAACCTGCAATTAGAAATGGAAAATGCAAATTCAAAGCAATGAAAGCCTGAATTGGTGAACTTTAAGGGAAAAAAAAAATGAAAAAAGTCTAAGAGTTATGTGGGACATCATGAAGGGGAACAACTTACTGGTTATTGAAATTCCAGACCAGGAAGAAACAATTAAAAGCAGAGAAAATTGTTGAAGAGTTATTGGAAGAAAACTTCACTAACATCATGAAAGATGAAAAGATATGCATACAAGATGCTAAATAAATCCCAAATTCAGTAGATCCCCAAAGAAAATCACCAAGATATATCAAAAACAAACTCTCCAAAATCAAATCAAAGAAAGGAACTAGAGAGTAGCTCAGTAAAAATGAAAAGTTGCCTACAAAGGAGAACCAGCAAGACTAAGCTATGGTTATCAGCAGAAACTATGGAGGCAAGAAGGCAAGGGGAGGACATGTACAAAACTCTGAAAGAAAAAAAAAAATGCCAACCAAGAATCCTACACCCAGAAATTAAAGGTATTTGTAATGACCAGACCTACTTTACAAAAAATTCTAAATGGTAGTTTTTGAACTGAGAACCAACAACAGGAGGCAACAACCTGAGATTACCATGCCTGATAACACCACCTGATTATCAATTCAAATATAGAAGTATTTAAAGTAAAACAAACCTACAGTACTGAAGATAGGGAGCCAGAGATAGTATTGTGTAATGAAGTCAACTACAAAGCAAAAAGAAGGACTAGTGTGGATACAGAACTTCCAAATGGCACAGAAGTCAAGTAGATTTCAAGATTAAGCAGACTGTTTTAAGAAGGGTAAAAAATTAATAAATAACAGCACAATCTCAAGGAAAAATAATACATCTGCACATCAAAATAAAAAAGGAAGAATATCAGGATGATTTAATGAACACAATAGAAAAAAAATATATAAAGAAAATTATGGGGACCAACAAAACCAGCAGCACCACAAAAACATACATACAGAAAAATGACAACAATGAATTCATGTTGTTGTTGTTAAGTGCCATTGAGTCAATTCCAACTCATAGCAGACCTGTATAGGGTTTCCAAGGAGCGGGTGGTAAGCCTGAACCTCTGACGTTGTAGTTCAAACCGACTTTGCTGTCCGGCACATTAACCTGCAGGACCACATCAGGACTCTATTTAATTCATACCTACTGGCATTTAGACTGAATGTAAATTGATTAAATGTACCAGTCAAGAGACATAGAGAACAGAATGGATTAGAAAATGGGATTCTTCAATATGCTGCCTACAAGAGACATATCAAAAAGATAGAGACAGCCTAAATGCCTATGGACAGAAGAATGGTTAAACAAACTTTGGTACATACACACAATGGAAACTACAAAATGTTGAAAAATAATGATGAATCTGTGAAACACCTCAGAACATGGTTGAACCTGGAGGACATGTTGAGTGAAATTTGTCAATTACAAAAGGACAAATATTGTATGATACCAATCTTGTCAAAAGTTTAAAAATGGTTTTCTTGATAAAAGAAACAAACTATGATGATTACCAGAGGTTTGGGGAAATTATTCATGGGCTAGGGATGGATGGTAGGGTAACATAGATGGCTGGGTAAGCAATATACAGCAAGAGGGAAGTTAGCAAAGGAAAGATGAAGGTAACAGGAGACACAAGGAGGAATATATTAGTCAAAGTGAATAGAGTTAAGTACTGTTAACTGTTGGCACATGGAGGGGATTGCAACCATTGTAATGAAGCAAAGTATATGACTTGTTGAATGTAAAATTGGTGATCTGCTCTGTAAACCTTCACTCAATGCACAATAAAAAGTTAAAAGAAAAATAAGGTATAATTAAGACTATCAGATTAAATAATTCAGGACATGTTTAATGGACACCAGGCAGATGCAAAATGTAAAAAAATAAACATATTTAGAACAATACTGTGTTTTTAGTATTTCCTACATGTTTTCTGGAAAGGTCCATGGATGGGACAGATAGCTTAATCTCTACTACTAACAAAACCTATTCAGAAATACATCAGAAGAAAGGACTGGGAGTCTGCTTTTGTAATGATTAATATACTCCAAAAAAGCGAACTCACTGCCATTAAGCCAAGTCCAACTCATATGACCCTGTGGTTGTTATTGCTGTTGAATGCCATTAAGTCAGCTCAGATTCATAGTGACCATGTATAGAGTTTCTGAGGAGCAGCTAGTGGGTTTGAAACACTGACCTTGGGATTCGCAGTGTAGTTCAGTGCTTACCCTACAGCACCACATTAGGAGTTCTGTCTTGTTTTTAAGTGC
>NW_006408523.1:43022371-43024317 GCF_000296735.1 Chrysochloris asiatica
TTTAATTTTATAATAACCAAGTTAAAGAAAAACAGAGCTAATAATTTACTAAACATAGTTGACAAATTTGAACTTCACATAGACTATCTCTGGTTCATATTTCAAAGGCTGAATAACTTAAAAAATATTCCAGTCATAAATGATCTCTAAACAAAGACATAAAACTGAGAATGACCATCATTCCACAAAAAAAGAGCTTTATAGTTTTTATACACAAAATTCTCCAAATCTGCTAGCTCTCATGAATTTACTTAGTTAAGGAGTCCTGGCGGTGCTTTGGGTTAGGTGTTGAGCTGCTAACCACAATGTGAGTGGTTCAAACCAGCCTTTTTGCAGGAGAAAGATGAGCTAACTACTCCCCATAAAGATTTTGCTTCAGAAACCCTGTGTAGGGCCACTATGAGTTGGAACCAACTAGATGGCAATGGTTTGGGCTTTTTTATTTTGTTTTATTTAGTTACTTTAAAAGATGTCTGCATCCCTAAGCCATCTTTTACATTTTATAGTTAAGGCTTTGTATCAATTTTGCTGGATTGGATTCGCAGCAGTTTGGTTGGTAAAATGTAGTGACCCTTCATGAGGAAAGCTAAGATAATGAAGTTCATCCCCATGATATATAATTTGATGTGATTAGCCCTTTTCTTACATAATTATCCTATGCTGTAAATCCTTACTTCTAGGATGTTAATGAAGTTGGATGTAGTCTACAGGATTAGGTTGTATCATGAATCAAATTTTTTTAGGTATAAAAAGAGTCAGAAGTGAGCAGAGAAAAAGGGCCAAGAAAGAAAAGTCAGAAGTGGACTTGGGATCCCTGTATTGTAAAGCTCCTAACTCTAGATAAATATTGATGCCAAGATACCCATAGATATCCAAGACATACTGGGCCTACAGATGTTGAAATAAGACTAAGACCTTTCTCCAGAGCCAGAGCTTTGAATTTGGACTTCTAGCCTCCTAAACTGTGAGATAATAAATTTCTGTTTGTTCATTTCTATTATAGCAGTACTAGACAACTAAGATTGCATATGCATGGGAAATTTGGATAGTGAATAAGAAATAATTGATACATTTGAGTTATGTTGTTAGAGGAGAATATTGAACATATCATGGACTGTCAAAAGAATAAATAGATCTGTGTAAAAGAAGTACAGCCAGAGTGCTCCTTGGAAGCCAGGATGACCAGACTTCATCTCTCATACTTCAGATATATTTTCAGGAGGGACCAGTCACTGGAGAAGGATATCGAGTTTGTTAAAGTGAAAGGTCTGAGAAAAAGAGGTAGAACCCAAATGAGATGGATTGGTACAGTGGTAGCAGCAATGGGCACAGGTGTAGCAACAATTGTGAGGTTCTATTGTGCATAGGGAGTCCTGGTGTGGCATTGTGGGTTAATGCGCCAGACTGCAAAGCTGTTTGAACTGCAAGGTCGCTATGGGTTGGAATCAACTCACCAGCATTTAACAACAACAACAAATTGTGCATAGGGTCACTATGAGTTGGTACCGACTTGATGGAACTTAACAACAACAGAAGACAACTAAGATAATTCCTCTCTTTTGGTAATGTCTAGCATGCTGGAAAGGACCTCGAGTGGTACAGTGATTCAGCACTTGTATGTTAACTGAAAGGCCAGAGGTTCAAAGCAACCAATTTCTTCACAGAGGAAAGATGTGGCAGTCTGTTTCCCAAAACACAGTCTTGGAACCCTGTGGGGCAGTTCGACTCTGTCCTAAAGGGTCAATAGGGAGACATATACACAAACCTAAAAGAAAACAACTGCCAACCAAGAATCGTCTATCCAGCAAAACTGTCAATCAAATACAATGGTGTAATCAAAACATTCCAAGATAAACAGAAGCTAAGAGATTTTGTCAAGGCCAATCCAGCACTTCAAAACATCCTAAAGGGAGTTCTTTGGACTGAAAACCAACAAGAACAGACAA
>NW_006408523.1:43026367-43031081 GCF_000296735.1 Chrysochloris asiatica
CAGGGCTTCGGGATACAGGGATTGAGCCATGGTTTGAAAAGGCAAAAGCAGCCAGCTGATATGAAGTGAGGGGAGATGCACAAGAACATCTATACGTGCAGATAGTACCCACTTGACCTGGCTTCGATGGCTGGATAATCAGAGCTCGACTAGAAGAAGAAAGAAGAGAGAAGAAAACAAAAAAGTGTAGTCCACTACAATTTGCTGAACTTTACCTTAATTATGGATGTAGTAGCTCAAAAAAGGGAACAAATCTTTACAGTAAGGATTACTCCCACCCCTTCGGTACACAGGATTGACAGGGATGAGCAATTTAGACATTGGCTACAAGGAACTCTGGTAGCGTAGTGGTTGCGAATCGGGCTGCAAACCGCAAGGTCAGCAGTTCTAAACTACCAGCTGTTTCCTGGGAGAAAGATGAGGCTTTCTGCTCCCGTAAATTTACAGCCTCGGAAACCCTATGCAGAGTCACTATGAGTTGGAACCAACTCCATGGCACATAACAACAACAACAACATAAAGTCAAGAAGCTTTCAAGAGGGAGCCTAGTTCCAGACAGGGCAGGGATAGGTAAAACCTCCATTGAATGATTTCCAATCTGTTGGGAACACCTGACTAGAGAAAGGAAATGGGGATAAGACTCTTGTGGTTCAATAGTGAATAATTGCCATCAGGACTGACTGTGAGGGTCGGAAATGTAGAAGTAGATGATTTTTTTGACAAAACAGGGGAGAGATTGATTTTGCAGCCCAGGAGCAGAGGTCCCTGTGACCATCAAGTGAGAAGAGCAGAGAGCGGTACCCTACACTGAGATGCAGTGATGCCAGGGATGGAGACAGAGACGATGACGTGGACAGATGGAGTGGCTGGGAACACTAGACTCAGGGAGGGTGAGGGGCTGTGTGCTGACGGCAGGGTGAGGTGTCCCTGGGGTCGTATCCTTTGGTTATTTGATGATACATGGTGGTGATTGTGACCATTGCAATGAAGCAAAATCCAATAGGATAAGTGTAAAGCTGATGTTTTCCCATGTAAACCCATATAATTCACACACACAAAAAAAGAAATACCCTCCTAAAATTTTTACAAATAGGAAAAAATGAATCACTTCGGTGTAAACAAATAAATTTTTATTTTTTTAATCCATACCATACTTTTACTTAAAAGTAATTTAAATTTAGCTATGTGTTTGACTTAAAGGAAGACTTTTATAACTGATGATACATAAAGAACTGTAAAACAAACAATCAAAATAAGTAAATAACAAAATGTACAAAATTAGGTAAACCATGGCTTTGTGATATTCTAATAATTTTAGATTATTTACTTATACACATTTATATTGTGGAAAGATTTGAGGCAGCCAAACAAGATATAGACACTGCAGAGAGACATTTAAAAAATAATAAAAGTAATATAATAAAGAAAAAATATGGGCAGGCAAATAAAACGAATCCCAGAGTGAGAGCCACAAATAGTGCAGGCAGTAAAATCCTCCACATTTGTGGAAGCATACCAGGACATTGACCTACATCTTAAACCTCCTAGCTGGTAACAGAAACTGGGAAACAGACGAATCTCAACTCTATTAAGTTAAAAGCAAGCCAGTTAATCAGGACAAGCACCTCTATTTCCTTATGCTTCTTCTTGTTGTTAGGTACCATCGAGTCATTACCGACTCATCGCGACCCTATGTACCACAGTTCCTTATACTAAGCCAGGAGAAAATGACTGTCCTTACTGAGTTATAACGTGGGTATCATTTAAGAAACACCCTCACACCATCCTTGAGATATGTGCAATTGTACTGCTTCTATACAGTATAGCCTTATTTAAGCTGAAGACATTACACACAGCCCAGTTCAGTAAAACCATTTCACCCAGGGACACTATTGCAGTCCACACACAGCTCACTCTGTGAGCCTGCCTTAATTTGGAGGTGAATTTTGTTGCAAAAAAATAAGCACAGGCAATAAGTATATCTTTTTATGGTATTTTTATTTCTTGCACTTAACAAGGTTTACTGCTATGCCTTTCGTCTCATCATATGCTGCAAGCTTTGTGAAAGCAAAAATCAACACTGTATCCAAAGCTTCTAGCAAAGCAGCTGACATAGAGTTGTTGTTATTGTTACGTGCCATCCGTCAGTTCTGACTCATAGTGACCCTGTATAGGGTTTCCAAGGAACATCTGGTGAACTTAAACTGCTGACCTTGTGCAGTTCAAATGCCCCTTGTAGTGTAGTGCATTAATCCATAGTGACACCTGGACTCCCTGACTCAGAGTTGGTGTTGTTAAGTGCTGTCTAGTCAATTCTGACCAATAGTGACCCTGCATAGGGTTTCCGAGGTTGTAAATCTTCACGGGAGCAGAAAGTACCATGGAACCGCTGGTACTTTCAAACTGCTGATCTTGAGGTTAGCAGCCCGATTCGTAACCACTAAGCTACCACAGCTCCTTTGACTGAGTGTAGTCATGCAAATATTCGAATATATATTCTTCAGGATTTTCATAGTGTTCTCACTTGAGCTTTTCAGTATTTTATTCTTGAGGAGCACCTTGAGGACAGCTTGTTGTTGTTAAGAGACACAAATTGGTTCTGACTTGTAGAAATCTGTATAGGATTTCTGAGGAGTGGCTGGTGGGTTTTAACAGCTGACTTTGTTATTAGCAGTCCAGTGCTTATCCTATTGCACCACACAAGGACATCTGAGGGCAGACAGAACCAGGATAAGTCAGAAAGTATTGCTACCAGGGTTCCAAATCATACATGCATTGGGTTTATTTTAAATAATGCATGTTTAAACAGGTCTCTGCAATCAGTGGCTAATGCAGACAAGTTTTCTCTGTAATACACTTGTCTTAGTCTCATTAGGAGCCAATTAGGAGCTCTGGTAGCATAGTGGTTACGAGTCCAAACTACCAGCTGTTTCACTGGAGAGAGATAAGGCTTTCTACTCCCATAAAGATTTACAATCTGGGAAATCCTATACAGGGTCACTAGGAGTCAGAACGAACTCTCAGGCACATAACCAACCAAATCTCATTAGGGTAACTTCCAAAAAAAGGAGATCTGCTAGACCAGAGAGGTCTGCTCAGAAGAAAGGGTGACAGTTTTCTAGGGTTCCCAAGAGGTAATATTGATAAATGTTTTTGAAGAATGTAGAACAAGCATGGAGACTTATTAGGAAAAAATTTTAAGGAAATTTAAAACTTCATTGGTGAAAAAAAAGTCAAGAAAGTTTCACCAAGGAATCTTTTTCCCATTACAAGTATGCACATTCTCATTCTTTAAGGGTAGCAAGGATGTTGTTGTTGTTGTTAGGTACCATTGAGTCAGTACTGACTCATAGCGACCTTATGGACAGTGGAACGAAACAGCCTGATCCTGGGCCAACCTCACTATTGTTGCCACGCTTGAGTCTATCGATGCTGCCACTTGGCCAACCCATCTCGTTGGGGGTTCTCCTCTTTCTCTCTGACCCTCCACCTTACCAAACATGATATCCCTCTCTAGCGACTGGTTCCTCCTGACAATATGTCAGAAATATGAGAGACGAAGTTTGGCCATCCTGGCCTCCAAGGAGCACTCTAGCTGCACTTCTTCCAACACAGATCTGTTGGTTCTTTTGGCAGCCCATGGCACCTTCAATATTCTCCCCCAACACCATAACTCAAATGCATCAAATTTTCTATGGTCTTCCTTATTTACTGTCCAGCTTTCGCATGCATATAAGGTTATTGAAAATACCATGCCTTGGGTCAGGCGCACCTTAGTCCTCAAGCTGATATCTTTGCTCTTCAACACTTTAAAAAGATCTTGTGTATCAGATTTGCCTAATGCAATATTTTGTTTGAGCTCTTGACTGCTGCCTCCATGAGTGTTGTTAGTTGATCCAAGAAGAATGAAGTCCTTGACAACTTCAATCTTTTCTCCATTGATAAGAATGTTGTTTATTGGACCAATGGTGAGGATTTTTGTTTTCATTACATTGAGATGTAATCCATACTGAAGGCTGTGTTCTTTGATCTTCATCAGTAAATGTTTTAAGTCCTCTTCATTTTCAGCAAGCAAGGTTGTATCATCTGCATATCATGGACTGTTAATGAGTTTTCCTCCAATCCTGATGCCACATTTTTCTTCATAGAACACAGCTTCTCTGTATGCTCAGCATACAGGTTGAATAAGTATGTTGAAAGAATACAACCTTGTTGCACACCTTTTTTTAACTTTAAAACTTTCAGTGTTCCCATGTTCTGTTCCAACAACTGCCTCTTGGTCCAGGTCCAGGTTCCTCATGAGCATAATTAAGTGTTCTGGAAATACTCTTAGTTTGCAATGTTGTCTATAGCTTGTTATGATTCACACAATTGAAAGCCTTTGTGTAGTCAATAAAGCACAGGTAAACATCTTTATGGTATGCTCTGCTTTCAGCCAAGAGCCATCGGACATCAATGATATCCCTCGTTCCACGGCCTCTTCTTTGGAAAACCTTATTCCAACCTCCCTACATCTTTGATTTTTTTTTTCTTTTTTTTAATTTAAGGTTTTTATTGTGGATTGAGTAAAAGTTTACAGGGCACATCATCAGTTTCCCATTCAACAATTCATATAACTTGTTTCATTATATTGATTATAATGCACCCCCCACACATATACCATCAGTTAACAGTATTTTTCTCTATCCACTTTAGCTTTTTAAAAAACACACAA
>NW_006408523.1:43034446-43062257 GCF_000296735.1 Chrysochloris asiatica
GATCAGGAAATGGGCTTCCCTTTTCACTCTTCTTCCTGAGAAGTTTCAAGATACCACTGTTGGTCGTTTTGACATAACTTCGGTTTTAATTTTTGGCCTATTTCCTCTTTTATCTGCTTGTCTCACTCCACAATACCCGTTCAGGACTTTTTTCTAGTTGGAAACAGTTGAGGGCCAGTTGTGGCCATTTGATTTTAATTGGAATCTGTCTCTTTAAATTTTGAGGAGCTCTGTGCACATGCATAGTAGAACCTTCCGAGGGTGGGTCTGGGGTGCCCAGTAGCTCAAGCACCTCTACAGTCACCAGAATGGAGGTGCGTAGACAGCAAGGGACCAATGAACAGATACCAAAAGAAAAGAATGTCCACACCTTTATCTCCGCAGTTCTGCCAGGCGTGTCTGTAGCCACTCCAGTCCTTCTCTCATGTGGTCTCACCCAAGATGGTGGCTCCTGGAGCAGTGGAGCATCCCAGACTAGAAAGCAATAGATTTCTTGCTTCTGCCACAAATTCCCCAGCTGTGAGCCTTCCAATCTTCTAAGTATTCCTTTATATGTGGTTCAGAGTTCTGGGACCATCCCCTGAGCCTGCTTGGTCACGTACTCTGTGTTGTTGTTGGCGGAGCTCTGTACTACACATCCACCCGATCCACCATCTTGTTTGTTCTCCCCTTACATCCCTGATTTTGCCCCAAAATTTAAAAAAAAGCAAAACCATTTCTAAGGAACATGATTTAAGTCCCTTGAGGATTACCAAACTACTGTTTTGACGTGGTATAAATTGAAGTCCTTAGACTTCTTTGGGGGAAGGATTAGAGAGATGGAAACACTGCCTTCAGATGTGTATTGTGTATAGACTTAGATGGTGGAGATGTTAACAAACAATAACTTAACATTTTGATAATTTTGTTGAATAAAATTTCTATTATTCGTAGGAAGATATACTTTTTTAAAACTTAGCTTCATATATGTTACATGACTTTATGGAGCTACATCATTAAAAGAATTGGACTTAGTCCAGCTCCTTTCCAATTATGCAGGGGATTACAGGTACATTGTTTGAATTCAGATAACACCAGGCATATAGAGCAACAAATGATCATCTTTCCTTGAAATTGTGTATCATTATGCCAGTTAATCATACCCGGGAATTTTGGGAAAAGATATAAAACACACATTTTCAGAGTTACCCCACTAAAGGGTAGAGGGAAATGGGGCATTTACACACCACTGTCCTCAATCCCTGGCTGCATTACTTAACAGAAGTAAACTAGTTCCTTGGCATTTCTGGACTGTTCTGATGGAGGGTAGAGTAGCCACTGGAATCCAGAGAAATCTGGATTGATAAAGCCTTTGGGAATAAAGCCGGGATGACCATTTCTGCTACATTGGTGACGGTTATGTGCCATGGAGTCAGTTCCTACTCATAGCGACCCTGTACAGCATTTCCAAGGCTGTAAATCTTTACGGGAGCAGAAAGCCTCATCTTTCTCCCATGGAACAACTGGTAGTTTTGAACTGCTCACATTAAAAATTTCAGCCCAATTTGTAACCACTTATTAGACATAGTTAGGTATAATTTGACAATGTCTTCATTAGGGTGTTTTTTGTATTTTTTTTTCTAATAAAAGGAAGAAACCTTAAAAGGAGAAGAGAAAAATGCAATCATGCGTTTATACTATTTGTTTATTTGCTGTCTTTTGCCCCCCTCTTTACATGGGAGGGAGAGCATAGTGCAGATTCAGACTGGCAGAAGAATTTCCTGTCACATTAAAGACTTTGTTTTTAACCATTTGCCATGTTGTTGTTGTTAAGTGCCGTTGAGTTGGTTCCAACCCACAGCGACCCTGTACAGGGTTTCTGAGGGTGTAAATCTTTAGGGGAGTAGAAAGCCTCATCTTTCTCCCGTGGAGCGGCTGGTAGTTTCGAACCGCTGATCTTATGGTTCACAGCCCAATTCGTAACCACTACACTACATTTGCCATGTAGTTACTTTATTTTTTCTTCTTTATTAAAAACAGCTTTGCTCTCTCCTGTTGGAAATTTGGTCAGTGATTTACTCTGGCAACTGTAGCTAAGAAAAAGTTTTCACAATATTGTATCCAAAAATAGTTTCAGTCAAACAAGGTCAGAATAACAGTTACTAAGCAGCTTGAAAAAGCAAGGATGTCCAGCTTTCTAGTTTATGGTCAGACATGCTATATATGAAAAACAAAATATGTTTCATTGTTAAGCAAACACTCTTTATTGAAAGAGAGTTAACAAAAGTGTGGGCAGATTTATGCATAGGCAACAAACAAATTTTGAGTTACATAACATGAAAGCCAAAACTAAAAGCAATAATTTGAAATATAAGTGGAAAACAAGAACAAAAAACAATAGAAATTAAGGTCTTAAAATAATTTCTAAATTATCCAAGCCTGATATATATACAAATCCTAGTTACAGTGGATGTGATTGGGAAGAACTAGTCAACTTCCATGGGTTCCCATTGGAAGGACAATTGTATAGGTTACTATTAGGTTTGACTAAGAGTAACAGACCCACATACTGAGGCTGAAGGGAAATAATAATAAATATATCCATTTCTGAGTCGATTTCAATTCATAGAAACTCAGATAGATTGTACAACTACCCCATAGAGTTTTCAAGGTTGTGAATCTTTCTGAAAGCAGGCTGTTATATCTTTCTGCTGCAGAGTGGCTGGTGAGTTTGAACCACCCACCTTTCAATTAATAGTCAAGTGCATTACCATTTTGGTATCATGGCTCTTTTCTTTACTATAGGGGAAAAAAGAGACCCCCATCTTCAAAGGTATAATATTATACAGGCTCTTTATTAAGTCATAAACAAAGGTAAACACAAAACAAAGACAAACAGATAACCCGGGTAAGGGAAATCATAGACTGCATGAATTTCTGAAGTTCTAGTTCCATGCAGTGACTTAAAACAGTCCAGAGAATAAAGGAATCTCCTCTCACAACCATGCCAGAAGGCAGCAACTACACATCACATACCCATGCTGAGCTTATGAAAAGCAGGGAAGGAACTGTTCCAGATAGGAAAGTTCAGAGTCTGAGGCTCTTGGGATATGACATCACAACTAGGCGACCATTAAGGGGTATGTGTATGAATGTTTCTGTGAGGAAATGACCCCAAAATCTACTCTTAATATACTCTTTGTAACTCTGGTAGTTCAGTGGTCTGAGTTGCATGTGGTACTCAAGCAAAATTGCAATCTGAACACTTAAACCTAAGCACAAGATGGAATTAGGCTCTCCCAGGAACATGGACTCCTGGCATGATGCTGTAGGATAAGCACTGGACTGTGAACCACAAAGTTGGTGGTTCAAACCTACTAGCTGCTTCTCAGAAACCCTATACAGGGTCCAGGCACTTAATGATAACAACAAGGCTGGAGTTGTTCACAGGCAGAAAGCTTTTCAGATTTCATCCTCTGTAGCATATCTCATTTAAAAGAGGTATGTTCAGGTGGGCAGGTTAGAGATGATGTGGCAACATCATTGTGTCATCAGGGACCCAGATGTCTATCTCTCTAGTTCAATATACTAACTTACACATTTTATCTTTAAGGCACTCTCATTTTTCAAAGTGAATCACGAAGCTTTAGGCATCATTTCAGTGATACAGGTCAAATGAAGGACAAAAGATAAGAGCAAAAAGTGTCTGTCTTGCAAATAATTTGAATTTATAAACAGCTTTTCTAGAATCTGACACAACGTTTTTGTTGGCATCATCTCTTGTTGTATCACCATTTACGTCTTGGCTACAATGGAACCTGGACAATTTTATTTTTCATTTATGGTTGTCTTTTCTCTTTTTCCTTCCTCTTCCCCCCTGCGTCCCTCCCTTCTTTCCTTCTCTCACTCTCTTTTTCAATTCCAAGTGACAAGAAGCTCAGCTGAAATTCAAAATTCTGCTATTATAGTGTTGTTAGGTGCTGTCAAGTCAGTCTGGATTCAGCAACCCTGTAGAGTTTTTGAGGAGCGACTGGTTCGTTTGAATGGCTGACCTTATCCTACAGTACCACACTAGACCCCATTTATTATATTATTATATTGTATTATATTATGTTATATTATATTATTTTAGGAGTCCTGGTGTGGCACTGTGGGTTAATGTGCCGGACTGTAGAGCCATTTGAACTGCAACGTTGGTGGTTCAAGCTCACTAGCTGCTCCTCAAAAACCCTATACAGGGTGGCTATGGGTTGGAATCGACTTAACAGCAACAACATATTATTTTATGTTATATTATATTACAGTATACCTACATCTATTATAATAGAAGGGAAAACTAGTGTTTGTTGTTATTGTTACAGTAAGTGCCATTGGGTCAGTTACAACTCATAGCAACTCTATATAGGGTTTACGAAGAGTGGCTGGTGAGTTTGAATCACCCACCTTGTGGTTAGCAATCCAGTGCTTATCCTACAATGCCACTAGAATTCTGTCTCAGAAGCCAATTCGATGTAAGATCACAAAAGAGAGACTTTGAGTGTGGTTTTTTGTTTAGGAATGATGCAGTGGTGATTATGTGCTGCCAAGTCTGTTCTGACTTGCAACGATTCTGTAGAGGATTTCTGAGGCTGTAAATATTTACCAGAGCAGTAAAGTTCATGTTTTTCCCATGGAGTGACGGGTGAATTCCAGCTTATGACCTTGCAGTTAGCTGCCCAATGTGTAACGCTACCAGGACTCCACATATCTAGGAATAGGCAGAGAAGAAAGAATGGGCTGTATAATGGCTTTCTTTAGCAATTTTGATCAAGAACAAAGAATCATTCTTCCTCACCAGTCCTCATGGCACCAGAAAATATACTTTGTTTAAATAGTTAGTATTTATAGTGCTCTCACTCATGCCAAGTTCTTTTGATAAATGATCAATTTGACCCTCAAAACAACCATGTGACATAGGTATTACTTTTTATTTTTTACAGATATTAGATAGAGTTAGAAAATGGTAAAATCACTATTTGTGCCCAGTTAGACTCCAGAGCCACACTCTTCACCAACATTGTACACTATGTAACCTTTTTATATCTTTAACAGAGCCAGCACTTGGGTGACACAGTTGGTAAGCATGCCTCTACAGCATAATTTAAAGAGCTCCATAGAAACTCAATAATCAAAATAAATTGTTTTGATGCAATTATTTAAAAAAAAAATCAGTGCCAACAATCTATCAATAACAAAATATCAACTTTACAAATAAGATATAAAGGTCTGAGAAAGGAAAATGAATGTGCTACAATTCTGACTCTCATCTAAAAGAATGGTTGATTCCTTTAAATATATACATATATTTACACTCTAGTTAGACCAGGGTTTGTCAACAATGTCACTATTTTCTGTAGGCCCAGACACTTTTTATGTATGGAAGATGTTCTGTGCAGAGTAGGATGTTGGTCAGTATTACAGACTGTATCCACTCGATGCCAATAGCTGCTTATCCAGTGTGGCAACCAAAGGTATTTTCTAACATTGTCAAATTCCCCCTAGGGAATAGAATCAGTTCCCCTAGAGAGAATCCCTGTTCCTCCTCAGGCTGCCCATTCATGACCTTGGCCATGGAACATCTTAAATACGCTTATCACAGTCTGTACTGAGCAACTTCCCTGTCCCAGACACCATGAGAATCTCTTTGTTCTGCTTATGAGTGATTAAGGTAGGCAATGGGATCCTACGCAGGCATTATGAGAGGAATGTATACAGTACATCATTAGGCACTGTGTTCACCAGCTGCTCCTTGGAAACCCTAAACAGAGTCACTATGGGTTGGAACCAACTTGATGGCACTTAACAACAACAACAAGAATGATCTGGTGTCCGTGGAAGACGGATGCCCATTATTGAAGTTGCCTTCCTCTGTGTCTTTTCCTTATAAGTAAATGTCATGCCTATGTGAGTCGTGTTTTTGTTGATGACACTGACATTCACAAGCTATGGTGGGTTGGCATCTTAGTGCCATGCATCCTGGTGGCAAGTATTATTATTCTCTTTGCTATCCTCCATGTAGTAGGACTCCTCCCCTGAAGGTAGTTACAGGTGTCTTTCATATGCCACTGATTTAGGAATATCTGTTTTTGCTTTTTTTAAAAGGATTGTTAAAAATACTTTTAAGTATCTTTATAGCTACACAGTTTAACTTAAAAAAAAAATTGTATCAGAAAAAAAATAAAATTATTGTATTGGTGATAAGTCTATTTTCTAAGCACACCAAGTCTATATATAGAATTCATTCTTTGCTCACTGTAATTTAAATAGCATGCTATTTTAATTGATTGCTATTTGAGGAAGAGAGGGGAGCTCAAGTGAACTGAAGTTAAATTGTTCATAGGATCATTATTCCAGTATTAGACAACAATTAACTTGTACATTTTTTCTTACTTAGAACACATATTATTCAGAGCTAAGATACCAAGCCATCATTAAATAAACACACCAGATATACAAAAATAGAGAGCAAAGGCAAAGGAGGGCCATGAGGACGAGGAAGGGGAACACGAAGAGGTCTGGTGGCAAAGTACACATAATTTCTGTTGGTATAACGGAAACAATCTGTCAGGGATTGAGAGCCTGTCTTCTGCTTTCCCTAACTGTGTGGTATTGGCTTGGTTACTAACTCCTATGTAAAGTCTGCACAATAATTCAAGCCACTCAGGGGTTTTATGGAGATGGGTTGAGATAAAAGTGCTGGAACTTGGCCAGATGCTAATGTTATTGTCCATCATTTCTTCTTGTTTATGTCCAGAGTTCTTTCCTTACTGAAAATTTTCTTATGCATTTAAAACCTAAGAAAGTGATATAATCTCACTGCTAATGTGTAGATTTCGACTCATAGCAACCCTATATAGGGTTTCTAAGGCTGTAAATCTTTATGATAGCAGATAGCCTCACCTTTCTCCCACAGAGCAGCTGGTGGATTCAAACTGTGGACTTTGTAGTTAGCTGTCCAAGGCAGTCCAATGATTATCCTACAGCACTACCGGTTCTCCTTGGAAAGTGATATGTTGTTGCATGGCATCGAGTCAGTTCTGACTCATAGTGACCCTCTATAGGTTTTCTGAAGCTGAAAATCTTTACGGAACTTGTGTTGCTTTTAGGTGCCATGAAATCGATGCAGACTCATAGTGACCTGAATCACAACAGAATGAAATACCACCCAGTCCTGGGCCAACCTCACAATCATTGCTATACCTGAGGCCATTGTAGTTGCAACTGTGCTAAGCTGTCTCATTTGGGGTCTTCCTCTTTGTCTCTGACCCTCCACTTTACTAAACAAGATATCCTTCCCCAGTGACTGGTCCCTTCTGATAATATGGCTGATGTCTGAGAGATGAAGTCTTGCCATCCTGGATGCCAAGGAGCACTCTGGCTGTACTTCTTCCAACGGAGATGTATTTGTTCTTTTGGCAGTCCATGGTACTTTCAATATTCTTCTCTAACACTATAACTCAAATGCATCATTTTTTCTATGGTCTTCCTTATTTACTGTAGAAAGCCTCATTTTTCTCCTGCTGAGCAGCCGGAGGATTTGAACTGTTAACCTTGATGTTAGCAGCCTAACAATAACCCACTATGCCACCAGCACTCCTTTGGAGAGTGATATGTTGTTAAGAGCCATCGAATCAGTTCTGACTCATGGAGACCCTGTATACAGTTTCCAAAGAGCTGCTGGTAAGTTTGAACCACCAACCTTGTGATTCACTGCTTATCCCACAAGATTCTGGAGATTGACACAGGACTCTATTTTCTATAAAAACTATCATTGAAACAAAATAAGCATGTTGTCTAAGTTGGTCTTGGTGTTTACTTGATCCTTATGTTATGCTGAAATTGATAAATTTCTTAGTAGGTAACAAGACCACTGATATGACTTGTAAAAATCTGAGGACAGATGGACAGGGAAGTAAAATAAAACTAGCTTTACTGTAAAACATTTAATACTTTTTAATGTTATTTTCATTATATCAAATATCAATATATATGTTTATAATCTGCCATTGTACAAACATTTAAGTGACAAGTAAATATTATATAGAGAGATGGTTCTCTAATTTTCTCCACTATGAATGTTTCACTGATCCATTTTCCCCCTTTTTTTATATCAAGATACTATGGAGTTAAATCTATTCTGAAGTGTTCCCCAGAGACTGTTAATGAAAAACATCCCTCCTATTTACACAATCCATCCTTTTTTGCTTCTTGTTTACATACTTTTAACTTAGAGTTTGATACTGTGAGATAAATTTATACAAAAATGTTTTTTACTATCCCTTTCAATTAAAACTTCCAGCACTTCTTTCTGCTCTAAGAAATGGCAAAAGTGCTAGTTTTTTTGTGTGTGTGTGTTTAATGTGCTTTTGAAGATAAAATATGATGTGCTTAAAAAAATTATACTGTTTTCATAAATAAAGATACTTCGTAGAATGGCTAAAACATCAAGCAATTGAAATAAAGCTACCTCTCCATGACATTCAGTGTCCTGTTAAATAACCTGTCAAACTGCTTCCGGTAAATTCAAATTATTTACAAACATTGAGTTTTCAAAATGCATTTACCTAGGGAAGCCATAAATAACAAGTTCAATTTTCTTGAATAGTCAATATATTTAATGAATCTGCAAAGGGTAGAGAAGTTATTTGCTTGGCTTTATGCTACAGAAGAGAAACAGTCCATAAAATACAGCATCAGAACAATAGTCTCTCATCAAAATCAAAGGAATATATTATTGAAACTCAGGAAAAACATTGTCCTAGAACCTAAGAGGACCAGTGAGATCCCAATAACTACATGGTTGTGAAGGGAAAGTATTATACATTCTCTGTTGATCAGCATGTGAGATGACTATTAAGGTTTGCCCTTGTTGCCAACACTTGCAGAAAGGAAGGGTAGAAAACACTGTCAGGGGAAATGTTGGGGTGTGATGTAGTCGCAGTGAAAGACACCCAATCATATGGGAAGCTTTGAACCATGGATGACCCTACATAATTATCTAGAATTGTAGTAAGGCATCTAGAATTATAGGTGACGTGTCTAAGTCTTTAGATCCCCATGTTCAGGGAAAATGACCTTGCACAAGCTGGCACTCCTCAGTTGAGGCCATTGAGAAGAGAGTTGATAGGTAAGGGCTGAATGCTGGTGGCACTCTCTGAAGCTGGGAAAACTTGTCCTTAAATCCTGAAGGAGGATGTGGGGTGTACATCACAATATCTACTACTATACTGTGTTTTCTTTTGTGTTTCTGTCAAGGACACCTTTAAATAAATACCATTGAGTAAATGCTTAAAAACTATTGTTAGTATCTCCATGAAAAAATAGCATAAACAGATTGAAAGCAAAGCCATAAACATTGAATTACATCTTAAAGTCATCAATGACTATTAATATGATCTAGCCAAAACATTTAGCACATGTAGACATTGGAGTGTTGGGTAGTAAAGGGCTTTGTCCTCCAGAAAGGTACTGGTTGGTGCAGAATCAGTTTCTATGCTGTAGCATTCTTTAACCTATCAGACCGTGCACATAGTGCCTCCCTCTTGTTCTCTGAAACAATCTATTACCTAGGAATCCTGGCTTGAAAGAAAATGACTTATATAAGTTGTGTTGTTGTTAGGTGCCATCAAGCTGGTACCAACTCATAGCAACCCTAACACAACAGAATGAAACCCTGCCAAATAGCTCCAAAATATTGAATATTGAAAAATGACATAGAGCATCAGAATATTGTCAGATACAGTCCCAGAAGATGAGCCCTTCAGGTTGGAAGGCACTCAAACATGACTGGGGAAAAGCTGCCCCCTCAACGTACAGTTGACCATGATGATGTGAATGGAGTAAAACTTCTGGGAGCTTCATTTGTTGATAGGGCACAACTCAAAATGAAGAGAAACAGCTGCAAACATCCATTAGAAGTCAGAACATGGAATGTATAAAGTATGAATATAGGAAAATTCGACATTGTATAAAATGAAATGGAATGCACAAACATCAATATCCTCAGCATGATGCAGCATTGTTGGTTAATGTGCTGGACTGCAAGGTCCATATGAACCACAAAGTCAGTGGTTCAAACTCACTAGCCACTCCTCGGTAACCCTATACAAGGCCGTTATATGGGTCAGAACCAACTCAACAGCACTTAACAACAACCAGTAAGCTGAAATAGACTGGCATTGACCCTTTTGAATCTGACAATGACATAGTTTGCTATTCAGGGAATGACAAACTGAAGAGGAATGGCATCTTATTCAACATAAAAAACAAACTGTTTTTGATCTTTTCAAGCTCTGTCCTGAAGTACAGTGCTGTCTGTGATAGGATAATATCCATACACCTACAAGGAAGACCAGTTAATACCACTATTATTCAAATTTACCCACCAACTATTAATGTCAGTGACAATAAAATTGAAGAATTCTATCAACTTCTTCAGTATGAAATTGACCAAACACACAATCAAGATGTATTGAGTGCGGAGGAAGGTAGAATCTCCACTGAGTAGTATCCAATCTTTCTGGGTAGGGCTGATGAAAGGAGATGGGGATAGGTCTCTTGTGATATAATTGTGAATAGTTGTTATCAAGACTAATTGTGAGGGTTGGAAATGTAAAGGTAGACATTTTGTAGCAAAAGGAGGGGAGTGATTGACTTTACAGTATAGGAGCGGAGGTCCATGGGACCATCAAGGGAGAAGGGCGGAGAGTGGGACCCTACCCAGAGAAGCAGTGACACCAGAGATGGAGGTAGAGATGATAACGTGGAGAGATGGAGCAGCTGGGGACTTTAGATCCAGAGAGGGAGAGGGGCTGTGTGCTGACAACCGGGGGGCAGACTTGCAGGGTATACCCTTTGGTTGGCTGATGATGCATGGAGGGGATTGTAATCATGGCAATGAAACAATATAGGATAGGATGAATGTAAAGCTATTGTTCCTCCATATAAACTATCACATAATTCACAATAAACATTTAAAAACAAAAGATGTATTGATAATTACTGGTAATTGGAATGCAAAGGTTGGAAACAAAGAGAAAGGATCAGTAGTTGGAAAATATGGCCTTGGTGATAGAAATAATGCTGGAGATCGCATCAGAGAATTTCGTAAGAATAAAAATTTTGAGACCATAACAAATACATTTTAAAATTATTAACATTTTAGGATAGAATGGACATTGTTTTTTCAGGATCAAACCCTATAAAATTCTTAATGTTTTCAAGGATACTAGAGTTTCTGTGAGACAGAACCAACTTGAGGGCACTAATAACAACAACATAATTACATTTACATTTTCCTTCCTCCTTTTAAATAGAGCAAGGTAAGGGATATCAGGAAGAATGGGCAGTTGTCTCTCAGGTATTTCTCAGGTGTCAGAGTCAAGGAAACAGAAAAGGATGCTAGCACATTTACAGACCTTTAGCATTGCCCCAGTCATGCACTGTGCAATTATTATCCATTGCCATGTAGTCAATTCCAACTTATAGTGACCCAAAGTAGAACTGCTGTAAACCAAGACTGTAAATCTTTAGGGAAACAAACTGCTGCTATGAAATATATCACAAATGAATAGCTTTAATGGATAGAAATGTACTATCTAACTGTTTTGAAGGTTCGAAGTCCAAACCAGGGGTTTGCCTGTCTTCATTCCTTTTTGGGATCTTCAAGTTTCTGGTGACTGCCAGCAATCCCTGATATGTCTTTGTTCATAGGCAGATCTTTACCTGGCCTCTTGCCCTCCTACATTGCTGATGGAATTGTAAAATGGTGTACCCACTGTGGAAAATGGTGTGGCACTTCCTCAAAATGTTGGAAATAGAAATACTGTATGTTCCAGAAATCCCTCTGCTTGGTATCTATCCCTAAGAAATAAGAGCCTTGCCATGAATAGACATATGCACACCTATGTTTATCACAGTACTATTCCTAATAACAAAAGATGAAAGCAGCCTAAATGTCCATCAATGGGAGAATGGAGAAACAAACAATGGGACATACACACAATGGAATATTATACAACAGTGAAGAATAACTATGGATCTGTGAAACACTTCTACACGGATGAACCCAGAGGACATCATGCTGAGCGAAATTACTAAATTAAATAAGGACAAATATTGTATTCGGCCACTATTGTAAAAACTCAAGAAAAGGTTTTTATGTTTAAAGAAACATTGATGGTTACCAGGGGTGGGAGGGAAAGGAGAGTAATTCATTGGCTAGAGGGTAGCTACATGCTAAGTTGGGTAACAGGGAGGGCAGAAGAAGACGAAGACAAGTGAAGCTACAGGGAGGAATTTAAGGGTTAAAGGAGAGAGAGGTAAATACTGTTATATATACAACCCTGGCACAACAATGTTCTATGAGTAGATACACAGGTACACAAACTGAACAGATATGGAAGGGAGAGTAGGATTATAGCCACAAATATATAAGAGTTTGACCAAGGATATTTGTACATGGATGGGTATCTTTGCAGAAAACACACCTATGAATGTGGTGCAGCATACAGGGTAAAATGTTAGATATTAACAGGCAAACTAAGGTAATGGGTTGCCAAGTCTGGGGGCTCAGGACCATATCTCAAGGGACACCCCATGGTCAATTGGCATAACATAGTTTACAAAGACAATGGTTCCACATCTTAATTTGTGAGTAGAGATTAAAAACCCATGAGCGCCATCTAAGGTGCAACTATTGGACTCTCTGTATGTTAAAGAAAGAAGAGTGGTGAAAATTGAAGATGCTTGGAATCAAACTAGTCCAATGGACCAGTGGAGCATGTGAATGTCAGTCACCATGACCCTGAGACCTGACCAACTATCTGATGCCTGTTTACCAACTGATTTGAGAAGGATCACATTGGAAGGTATTGAATAGAGTAGGAGAAAATGTGGAACAAAACTCAAACTTACAAAAAATGATTGATCTTACTGGTCAGAAAGAGACTGAAGGAATCCAAGACTATAGACCTCAGCCACACTTTGGGTCTAGAATGGAATTTACCCTCATGGCTCAATTTTCAGCTAAGCAGCCGATAGGTATACAATGGGAACAACAGCACTAATAATTTTGCTCACCATGGCATGGTTAACTGTCCAAGGGTCCTTAGAGCAACATTTACCTAAGGACAAATTTGAGAAGGGACAGGAAGGAGCATGGAATAGAAATAAGAACCAGACGGAGGAAGTAGAAAACTGTTGTTACATGAAGGGACTGCAATCATTGAAATGAAAAGAAGTGTGTGATCTGCTGGACTAAAATTCTTCTGCAAATCTTCTTTGTAAATATTCACTCAATTCACAATAAAAAACCTTTTTAAAAAAACTGTGTTCTTATTATAATCAGATGTCAACAATAGTATTGCCTTTCAAAACAATATGTAGTAGCCTCAATGTTGTTTCATAAATTTGCAAACTACTTGGATGTTAGGTTACATGCTGGCCACTACAGATGATATTAATCAGCTAAGATGGAGCCAGGACCCATTCATACCAGAGTCTAGTCAGTTACAAAATACAGAGCTACTGGGAAAAATGAGTGCAATATAAATTTATAATTTCTGTTTTACTCGCAGAAATTTCGATGTCACAGGTCTGTGGCAATGTTTTGTCTTTAAAAAATTTAGTCATGCATATATTTTGAATCCTTTTACTCAACAAAACTTGGAATATGTTGTGAAAAACGTGTGCATAAAGGTGCTGCTCCAATCAAAACTAATTTGGAAGGGACAGCCATGTTTCATTCCAAGGCAGGAGTCAGCCTACCTAAATGGATAGGTCAATTGGATTTTTCAAATTGAATGATGAGGTAAGTTTTATGCTCCCATCCTAGGTCGAAGGCCATTAGGCAAGAAGCCAAGCATAGTGCTGAGGTGGGCAAACGAAGCTTACAGAAATAGCTTACGTTGTAACTCCAGGGACTCAGTCACTTCTACTAATTTGATTAGAAGATCTTCCTTGGCAGGTGATAGTTTGATACATACTCACCATTATTCAGCAAATTTTATGAATTCTATTTCTATTTACTGGGACTGGAGGAAAGAGAGAAATTAAAGTGAAACACATCTGCTTCTCACACTGCCTACCCCCAGAGGCTCTTTCCACAAGCTCAAACTCAAGTGGGGCTAAACTCTTGAACTTCATTAAATCAATTCAGCAGATTTGCCAACTAATTAAATTTCAGGAAGAGAGTGAAGGAGGTGAGTCTCAAAACGGATCCCTAAAGTCCCCCAGCTATCCTCCTGGCAGCTACAGTATGTAAAATTTTAGCTAATTTACACTAACAGTCCTTAAATTCCACTGGTATGAGGAAATGAACGCATGAGTGGAAGAAGACAAGCATTTAATAGCGACATCTTGATTTCTGTGAAGCCTAGGATTCACTCTAAGTCTTAAGATCCCATCTCTGATTTGAAGCTGCCTGTCACAGTGGAAACACTATCAGCATATTAAAATCCAGGCTTCTCTGCAGTGATGCATCAGAAAATATTCTTGTCTACTTCAGTTCTTCATGAAGCTAAAATATAACTATTAGGCTATATTGTGAAAGAAAACCATGTCCCAGGATTCTCAATTGTGTCCCCACTTCTGCCTCTAAACTCTTGCATGGCCTCAGAAATGTACTGTTTTTTCATCTATAGAATGAGAGCAAGATCAGATAATGGTCAGGATTTCTGTCTGCTAGCCTTCAACAATACTACATTTACAAATTTAACATTTAAAATACAATATGAAGTCTTATCTCTTGCTGGGATCATCCTTTTAACTTTTGTTCCTCTTTCTCAACTTTCCCCCACTAACATTTACTTACATAACTGAAATAAATTTCTAATTGTCTTGAATACATTCATGGTTATAGCTACATTCACCCTCAATAATTTAGTCTTTATTGTTGTTAAATGCCATTGAGTAAGTTCCAACTCATAGTTATCCTATATAGGGTTTCCAAAGATGGGTTGGTGAGTTTGAGCCTCCAACTTGCCTTTCAAACCGACCTTGTGGTCAAGTGCTTATCCTACAGTGCCACATCAGGACTCTAGCAAAGTACTAGATTATTATTTTACATGCCCCCCCCCCCCCCATATTTCTGCTTGGTACTACTCTCTAATACACAGCCATCTTCTCCTGGCCAGAGTTCTCCACACTCACCATCAGACCTCTTCATTCATATGCTAATTCTGCTTCCCATTTCTTCTTCCAATTTTCACATTTCATGTCATTACCACTTGGGTGAGTTATCTGATCCTCCTACATCACTTTTCTCAATATGTTATTGTTGTTGTTGTGTGCTGTTTAGTCCATTCCGACTCATAGCAGCCTATGTGACAGCGTAGAAGTCCCCATTGGGTCTCCTAAGCTGTAGTCTTTACAGGAACAGACATTCAGATCTTTTCTCTCAAGTGCTACTGGGTTGGTCCGAACCTCTGACCTTGGTTTAGCAGCTGAGTGCTTAACCATTGCACCACAAGAATCAGTTATCTCTGGTATACCTCATCTAATGATCTTGTCTTTTCCTTTACAGCATTTTGTCACAATGAGATTATTTGTTGAATATCTGTGTCCTTTGAAACTATCTTTGTTTTGAAAAGTTCTATATACTCTGGGTTTGGCACAATATCTGGTACATAGCAAGTGTTTGAAACATAGCTATGAATATTAAAATACCTCTAATAAAATGTCTAATATTTCTAGCATAATCCAATCCTAGCAACCTCTTTCGTGACCTCTTATTTTAAAATGGTTTTATAGTGACCATGGATACAGGAAAAATACACATTGTGTGTGTTAGCTGTCAAGAGATAAGATTTAAACTGCTGGCTATGCTAAAGCCCTTTACTTTTAAAGAATGCTGTGTCCCAAATATTCTCAATACACATCACTAAGTATAAAAGCATGAGCCATATCTGATAAACAGTCTTTGGAAAGCATCTCTGCTTAATTGGCATCTGTATATGGTATGGATTCAGTCAGCTACAATTGGAAAACAGGGAGTAGAATTTCAGTTTCTCTCAACCAAGCTATTTCATTTTGATCACTAATAATTAGTCTTGAATAGTCCTATTGTATGAATACCTCAGTCTAAGAAAAGTCAAGACATTTTTCTGATACTAACTAAGAAAATGCAGAAATTCAGCAAAAGTAAAGATATATATAGGAATCAATGAAGGATCTTTGTGAATTAAAAAAAACAAATTTATGTGACATATGTACAGGGAGTCCTGGTGTGGCGTGGTGGGTTAATGCTCCATATTGCAAAGCCATTTGAACTGCAAGGTTGTCAGTTAAAGCTCACCAGCATCTCCTTGGAAACCTTATACAGGGTCGCTATGGGTTGGAACCGACTCAGTGACACTTAACAACAACAAAATGTACATTTAAGAGACACTAAAACTTGCTCTCCAGCATAGAGATATTAAAGCAAGTGGAAGAAATGAGGAGGTACAAGAGATGAACAGAAAATTTCAAAGGTCAGCTCGAGAAGATAGTCAAATATTACAACAAAATGTGCAAAGATCTGGAATCAGAAAACCAAAAAGGAAGAACATGCTCAGCATTTCTCAAGCTGGGAGAACTGAAGAAAAAATTCAAGCTTCGACTTTTGTTATTTAAAGATTCTCTGGGCAAATTATTGAAAGATGCAGAAAGCATCAAAAGAAGATGGAAGGAATACACAGTCACTGTACCAAAAGGAAATGGTTAATGTTCAACCATTACAAGAGATAGCATATGATCAAGAGCCAATGATACTCAGGGAGGAAGTCCAAGGTGTATTGAAGGAATTGGCAGAGAACAAGGCACCAGGAATTGATAGAATAAAAATTGAAATCTTTCAAGAAAGTGAGGCGGCACAGGAGGCACCCACTCATCTCTGCTAAGAAATTTGGAAAACAACTATCTGGCCAACTGATTGGAAGACATACACATTTATGCCCATTCCAGAGAGAGGGGACCCAACAGAATGCAGAAATCTTCGGACAATTTCTTTGATATCTCATGTGAGTTTTGTTAAAGGTAATACAGAAACGGCTGCAAGCATACACTGACAGAGAACCTCCAGAGGTTCAAGCCGGGTTCAGAAGAAGTCATGGAACGAGGGATATCATTGTTGATGTCCAATGGATCTTGGCTGAAAGCAGAGAATACCAGAAAGATGTTTACCTGTGCTTTATTGTGTGGATCATGACAAGCTATGGACAACATTGTGAAGTATGAGTATTCTGGAACACTTAATTGTGCTCATGAGGAATCTGTACCTGGACCAAGAGGCAGTTGTTCAAACAGAACATGGGAACAGTGAATGGTTTAAAATTAAGGAAGGTGTGTGACAAGGTTGTATTCTTTCACCATATTTATTCAACCTGTATGCTGAGCAAATAATCTGAGAAGTTGGGTTCTATGAAGAAAAACATGGCATCAGGATTGGAGGAAGACTCATTAACAACCTGAGATATGCAGATCATATAACCTTGCTTGCTGAAAGTGAAGAGGACTTAAAACATATACTGATGAAGATCAAAGAGCACAGCATTAGGTATGGATTGCATCTCAATGTAAAGAAAACAAAAATCCTCACCACTGGACCAATAAACATCATTCTTATCAACAGAGAAAAGATTGAAGTTGTCAAGTTCTTCTTGGATCAACTATCAACACTCATGGAAGCAGCAGTCAAGAAATCAAATGATGTATTGCATTAGGCAAATCTGCTGGACAAGACCTTTTTAAAGTGTCAAAGAGCAAAGATGTCAGCTTGAGGACTAAGGTGCACCTGACTCAAGCCATAGTATTTTCAATCACCTCATATGCATGCGAAAGCTGGACAGTGCTTAAGGAAGACTGTAGAAGAATTGATGCTTTTGTGTTATGGTGTTGGTGGAGAATATTGAAAGTGCCATGGGCTGCCAAAAGCACCAATAGATCTGTTTTGGAAGAAGTGCAGACTGAGCGCTATTTGGAGGCCAAGATGGCCAAACTTCATCTCCCATACTTCAGACATATTGTCAAGAGGGACCAGTGGCTGAAGAAGGATATCACATTTGGTAAGGTGGAGCTCTGGTAGCTTAGTGGTTACGAATCAGGCTGCAAACCACAAGGTCAGCAGTTCGAAACTACCAGCTGTTCAACAGGAGAAAGATGAGGCTTGCTGCTCCTGTAAAGATTTATGGCCTCGGAAACCCTGTCTGTACAGGGTCGCTATGAGTCGGAACCGACTCCACGGCACATAACAACAACAAGGTGGAGTGTCAGAGAAAAAGAAGATGATCCCCAACGAGATGGATTGGCCAAGTTGCAGCATCGATGGACTCAAGAGTGGCAACTGTAGTGAGGTTGACCCAGGATCAGTGTTTCGTTCTGCTGTGCATAAGGTCGCTATGGATCGGTACCAACTCAATGGCACCTAACAACAACAACAACAACAACAATGTACATTTAATAAAAATAAACTATGCTCCCTTTACATTTAAAAGAAATTAAGAAAAAAACAAACAAACATATATATACGGAGTCCTGGTGTGGCGCTGTGGGTTAATGCATCAGACTGCAAAGTCGTTTGAACTGCAAGGTTGGTGGTTCAAGCTTACCAGCCACTTCTTGGAAACCCTATACAGCATTGCTGTGGGTCAGAATCAACTCAACAGCATTTGTAAACATATATATATATATATATATATACTCTGGTAACGTAGTGGTTACGAATCAGGCTGCAAACCTCAAGGTCAGCAGTTCAAAACTACCAGCTGTTCCACGGCAGAAAGATGAGGCTTTCTGCTCCCGTAAAGATTTACAGCCTCAGAAACCCTGTACAGGGTCGGTATGAGTCAGAACTGACTCCACGGCACATAACAACAACAACAACATATATACATTATATATATACATATACACACATTTTATATATCTACACATTTGTTTGTTGTTAAGTGTCCTCGAGTTGGTTACAAATTAATAGGACTCTGTACAGGGTTTCTGAGGAACAGCTGGTAGATTTGAACTGCCAACCTTGTGTTTTGCAATCCAGTGCTGATTCTATAGCTTCACACCAGGAGTCCATATGTTGTTGTTAAATGCTGTCAAGTCGGTTCTGTCCCATAGCGACCCTTTATAGGGTTTCCAAGGAGAGGCTGGTGTGCTTGAACCACTGCCCTCGTGGTTCAAACTGACTTTGCCATCCAGTGTATTAACCCATAGTGCCACACCAGAACTCTAGGAGTTCATATAGTTGTTGTTAAGTGCCATTGAGTTGGTTATGAATCACAGTGACCCTGTATAGGGTTTCTGAGGAGTGGCTTATGGTTTTGATCTGCCAAACTTGTAACTAGCAGTCCAGTATGGATCCTACATTGCCACAACAGGACTACACATAGAGGCAGCCCCTGACTTACCAGTGAGTTCTGTTCTTAAAATGTCAAAACTGTAAATAAGTTGGAATACTTCAGGAAAGTTTGTATCTACCATCAGTTAAACAAAAGTTGTTTTAATATATCGTATATAACGGACAATTCTATGCATAAAACAATCAAAGAAACACTTCAATATATAATAAAACATCTTTAATATAATCATACAGTAATCATAATTTTCTTATGTATGGGTAAAAGTAGTGCCCATTTATTATAATGAAGCATGGTGTTGTTAGTGCTATTGAGTTAGTTCCAACACTTAGTGACCCTGTATAAGGTTTCCAAGAAGCAGCTGGTAGGTTTGAACTGCTGACCTTGTCGTCCACAGTTCAGTGCCAATTCTACAGTGCCATACCAGGAGTCCAGGTGAACCATGGTATGTTCCTCAAAATTTTAATATAATAGGCTTTATAGGACTCATTTTTTTAACATAATAGATTTTATGATGGCTGGTCTGTAACTATGAGTTATAACTAGGTTGGACATTTGGAATTCAGGGACTGACTGCATATATATTAATCATATACTTCATATATTTGACTGTATTTTTAATAGAAATTAGAAATGTTCAAACAACTAGTATTTATTAACAACTGTGATGTGATGGATTGCTTTTCTCCTGATGGATAGATGGCCTTTCTCAGTTTGATCTTGTAACTCCCATCAAACAACTGGGCTGAACTCTACAAATGAGGTTCTTGTGGGCTACCATGGGGATTGCATAGTTTGTTAATGCAGAAAAACTGCCCGGCACCCTTTGTGAGAGTGGGACCATGAACATATGGTGTATTCTTGTTAAGTGCTGTCGAGTCAATTCCGACCTATAGCAACCCTGTGTATGGATCCCTAAAATTGGGATTGGCCAATTTTGCCATCGTGCTAGGCTTAAAATTAAGCATCCCAGAGGTGAAAAGAGAGGACCTCATTTCTACTAAGGGAGAAGAGCCAGGGGGTGGAGAGCATTCTTGGAGAGACATCCTGTGCTGAGAACCTCCTAGACCTGGGAGACTGAGAAAGAGAGCTAACTGCAGCACCAGGGGGAACCAGAGCTGGAGAGAAACAGCAGCAGCAGAGACAGTAGCTGTTGTGGTTGTTGTTAGTTGGCATAAAAAGTTCTTGTCGTTCCTTAGACTGAGGTGTTAGTACAATAGGACTACTCAAGACTAATTATTAATGATCCAAATGAATAAGTTTGATAGGGAGAATCTGAAATTCTACTTCAAGTTGACTAAAGCTGTACCATATACAGATACCAGTTAAGCAGAAATAATTTCCAAAGACTTTTTATCAGATATGGCTCATGTGTTTTACTGAGTGATGTATATTGAGAATATCTGGGACAGAGCATTCTTCAAAGCTAAAGAGACCTAGCACAGCCTGCAGTTTAAATCTTATCTCTTGGCAGCTAACACATTCCTTTATCCATGGTCACTACATAAAATTTTAAAAATAAGAGGTCACGAAAGAGGCATCTAGGATTGGATTACATTGGGAAATATTAGACATTTTAATAGAAGTATTTCAATATTCATTTGTTGTTGTTGTTAAGTGCCATCGAGTCGGTTCCGACCCATAGCGACCCTGTACAGGGTTTCCGAGGGTGTAAATCCTTACGGGAGTAGAAAGCCTCATCTTTCTCCCGCGGAGCGGCTGGTAGTTTCGAACCGCTGACCTTAAGGTTTGCAGCCCGATTCGTAACCACTACGCTACCAGAGCTATGTATAAAACATTTGCTATGTGCCAGACCCAGGCTATGCTGATGTTATCAAAATAAACATAGTTTCAAAGGGCACAGATATTCAACAAACCATCCCACCAAATATATTCAATTACGATTGTGACAAAATGCTATAAAGAAAAACATGAGATCATTAGATGAGGTATTGTTGTTGTTGTTGTTGTTAAGTGCCATCGAGTCGGTTCCGACCCATAGCGACCCTGTACAGGGTTCCCGAGGGTGTAAATCCTTACGGGAGTAGAAAGCCTCATCTTTCTCCCGCGGAGCGGCTGGTAGTTTCGAACCGCTGACCTTAAGGTTCGCAGCCCGATTCGTAACCACTACGCTACCAGAGCGTAACCACTACGCTACCAGAGCGTAGTGCAGCACTGGTTAAACATTCAGCTGCTAAACAAAGGTCAGAGGTTTGAACCCACCTTGTAGCCGTTTGAGAGAAATGGTTTGAATGTTTGTTCCTGTTAAAAATACAGTTTAGGAGACCCAATGGGGTCTGTCATATAGGCTGCTATAAGTCAGAATGAATGAAGCAGCACACAGCAGCAACAGTAACATATTGAGAGAATTGAAGTAGGAGAAAGGAACAACTCACCCAAGAAGTAGTGTCATTTAAGGTGAGAATTAGAAGAAGTGGGAATCAGAGTTAGCATATGAATTATGAGGTCTGATGGTGAGTGTGGAGAACTCTGACTAGGAAAAGAAGGTGGTATATTAGAATAAAGCGCCAGACAGGAATGTGTAGAAAATGAGACTTAAATATCCAGATGAGTCTAGATTATTCTGAGTTTTCTAGATTATGTGAAGCCTTTTGAGGGTCAGCAAAAAATTAAAAAAAAATGGGGGACTCAATAGGATGGATTCACATAGTGGCCACATTGACGGGCTCAAACATAGCAACACTTATTAGGATGGCTCATGACTGGCAGTATTCATTCTGTTATTCTTTAGGCTGCTGCTATAAATTCGAGCCTACTGGAGCATCTAACAACAAGTCTTTTGAACCTCAAATTGTGGCAGCAGACAGCATCAAGCATGGTGTGGGAGTGTGTGCCTCTGGACACTTATCAATGGAAATAAAGAATTTTGTATGGCTTGCTCAAGCAGGGCAAACAGATCCAGGGACCAAGGGCCAGGAGGTCTGCCTGTGGGTACAACTGATAAGAGGCTGTTCTGATTGAAGAACTCTTCTTGATTATCCATTGTCACTTTTATTTCTCAAATATACCCTATACCCATGAGAATGGTCAGTGAGTTTGCTGTGATCATTGTAATGAAACTAATGAACTCATCAGAGAAGTAGAGCTTCCTGGGAGGACTGTTGGTGTTAGAATGTGTAAAAATGTTGGAGAGAGAAAGTGTGTCTGACCTTTACTCCAAAGGAATCAGCTTTGGACTGATGTTGGTGATGAGTCTCTCTCCCCTTGATGAAGTTAGGTCAGATGCTGCAGCGACCCCATTTCTACAACATAATAAAGATGTTAAATAAGAAAGAGATGTTCGTTCAATGAAACAGAGTAAATTAATAAAAATACTTTTATGTTCAGCTGAGGCTCTGTTGTCAGTGTTTGTTTTGTGGGGTTTTTTTCTTGATTTTTAAATTAATCATCTATTTTTAGGCAAATATAAGGTTACTTGTACAGATTTCTGATCATAACATGTAGAAATGGTCTGTAATTTCTCAGATAGCTCTACCTGATCATATTAAATAAAGTTTAAGTTTGAATGGATCGATTAGTTAAATTAAAATGCAGTATTTAAATGATCTAATTTGAGAGGGGCCTATGAAATGGAAATATATATTCTTAAGAATTATATTTAAATGATCTATATCCTGAAAACATTATCTTAGGAATTATGCTGACATACAACTTCAGTAAATTAAATGCAGCATCAGTTAAGTAACAGAAGTTAAGTTGAAAATGCATCAATATGAATTAACTTAAAGAAACAAAAATAAAACACACTGGATGCCCTACTGTCCTTGTGGATGTTCAGGGAATGGGTGTGGTAAACTGAACCAAACCTGCAATGACCTGGACTCCCAATTCCCAACAACTTGACCCTTCTGCTTACTGGGTAGATAATGATGCAAGGGATGTCCTGGCCCTTTTGACTGGTGTTCTGAGCTACATATGCAGACACAAAGGGACACTGGTAAGACCTGGATTTACACTCTAATTCTGACAGTTTTCCTGCTGTGACCATTTTTATTTCATAGGTGATTACGCTTTCTTTAGGTAAACAGAACTAATAACCAACTTTGTTGAACTATTTTCCCATGGGAGCTAACCCACTTTAGATTGAGCACTTCCCAATTGTTTCTTTAAGTCTTCAGCTGTCTTCCTGTAGCAGTCAAAGTGTTACTATCTAAGGCTGATGTTTTCATAAACTTTGGGAAATCTCTTTCTTATTTCTAAGCAGCAATCTCCTTCCCCAACACACAATTGTAGTGCTGTGGGTTAATGAGTCAGACTAAAAAGTTGTTTGAACTACAAGTCAGCGGTGCAAGTTCACCAGCTACTCCTTGGAAACCCTATAAAGGGTCGCTATGGGTCAAAACTAACTCAATGGCACACAACAACAAAACAATTTTTTGTGTGTGTGGCGTAGTGAGTTATAAATTGGGTTGCTAACCACAAGGGCAGCTGTTTGAATCCACTAACTGCTCCAAGGGAGAAAGAGGAGGCTTTCTATTCCTGTAAAGATTTACAGTCTTGGAACCCCTACCTAGGGTCATTCTGAGTTGGAATCCACTCAACAGGAGTGGGATTGTTTTTATGTCAAGTTGAATTTCATATTCTTCATGTGGTTCACGAAGTATTTTCAGTTTAACTAAAGGTTTTGAATTTTACTTTCAAACTGTGTATTTTCACACTATAAAGATTCCCTATTCTGGTTTGAGACTTTTGATTTGAACTGTAAGTGCTTTGTGCATTGGCTTTTCTTTTGATAACTTTTAAAATATTCCTTGTATTTATCTTTTAAGTTTTTTTCCCTTCTCTATTAAAGAAAACAGTTAATAGCATCAATAACCTTCTTGAAATTGATTTTCACTGGATTGTCTGGATTTCCTTCTTCTAATTCACTTTTTACATAATTCTAATTTACCATCATCCGTGTAATCTTGTCTAAAGACAGCAGGTGACTTTACCATCTTCTGCATAGTCTCGGTCAGGTTTTAACTGACTCTCTTTCATTTCTGCTCTGTACTTTTTGTGTGCTGAATTTTTCAATTTTATTTTCCTGTTTCTCCAGTTCCTGCATTCTTTCCTTCCATTCAGAATCTTCTTGGAAAATTTCTGAAGCTTCTTAGAATTTTCTGAAGCTGAACATTTTCACCAAAACTACTGTTTTTCTCTGATGTTGTTCTATACTCAGATTCTTCTGAGATGTATTTAGGATGTTTTCTTGCCTCAGTCCCTTGGGATTGAAGGAATTGTGAGTGAGTGTGTTGCTATAGGCTCAACATTAGACTGTAAACCACAAGGTCGGCAGTTCCAACCCACCAACTGTTCGTCGGAAATCCTATACAGGGTCACTATGAGTTGGACCTGACTCTAAGGCACTTAACAACAACAACCATAACATGTTCATTCTTTAAGACTCTCAAGACGAGCCATCATCTCTTCATGAAATGAAATTTTAGTAGACTTGTTTCTCTGTTCTCTATCAAGAAGGTCTATCATTGTGTTCTCAAGTGGACCTTTCTGCATCTTTATTAAGTGCTGCCAAACACAGAGTATGTAAATTTAGAGGGCTGGTATCCACTGCAAAAGACTTCAAAGGCTTCTGCAAGCTGTGTAATTTTTTCAATGATTTTATGATACTCTTAAGCTTAGTCTGAAAAGTGTTTTGCCATTGTTCTGTTTTTTTTTTTTTTTCCCCCTCTTAAAGTAACTTAGCATTTTATTGTAATAATAGTCAGCAGAGGACACTGATGTCAGCGTGTGTCTATCACTCAGAAGACTCCATCAGAACATGGCACAGCTGCCACAGGACTAGCTGGGAAGACAATCTGTGGCTGTCAACTGGCCTTGCATGGTTCCAAAGTACATCTTAGCTTCTGTTCAGTAAATATGGCTACGATGTCTGTGTGGACACCCTTGGTCCAAACAAGTGCCTGACAACCAAGACAAAGCATCAGTGGATCAGGGGAAAATAGTATGCTCTACCTTTGCTCTGGTCATTATACAAGTAGAATGGATAATAATTAGTAAATGGAAAAGGTGAATTATAACTGTTACTTCAGGTCACATCTGGAAACCTAGGTTATCCAAACAGAATTATAATATTTCAAGTAAAGCAAGTTAAACTATATGTGTGTGTTTATGTGTTCATATTCATACAAGGGGGCTTCAAAAGAGTTCATGGGAAAATGGAATTAAAAGATAATATAATTTTTCCATGAACTTTTTGAAACCCTCTCATATGAATTTCTCCTCTGTCATAGAGTAGAGACTAAGGAAGTAGCTATACTTACCTGAGGAAATTAGTTGGAATAGAAGAAAAATTTGTTCAGTTAAATAGCTATCCATGATAGCTGTTTAACAGAAATGCATTTTCAGGTACACAAAAACACAAAGCAGCCATCACCTGACCTTTTCTTTTAAATCTAGCAAATACGTAATAAATGTGATCTAAATACCTCTCACTCAATGAGAGAAAGATGTACCAGTCTGCCTCCAGAAAGATTATAGCCTTGGAAACCCTACCAGGCAGTTCTACTCTGTTCTGTAGAGTTCCTGGAGTTGGAATCAACTTTACATCAACAGATCAGATGATATAGGGATGAGGAAAATTGAAGACTTCAAGGATACCCTAAAATTAATATTATTTCTTAGATTCTCACTATTCATAATAATAGCAGTTAACATTTATTAGGTGCTCACTATATGCTGAGTACTTGATCTGAATGATCTCATTTGATGATCACAATTTCATAGGGCTCTAAATACCGTTATCTATTCTCATGTGCAATGAGTACACTGAAGCTTAGAGACTAGCTAGTACTGATGTACTAGTAGATATTAATTTCTCTTTCTTTATCTTACCTTTCAAACAACACTTATTAACTTAGAGGTAAAATCCTACGGGGTACTTTTTTCATAAACTCAAATTTGGTGATCAGTTTGACATAAAATAAATGCTGCTATAACAGAAATACCACAAGTAGAGTCCTATAGATAGCCTTAATAAGCAGATGTGTTCTCTCACACAAGGGTGTCAGCCCGAGGAAAAAGTTTGTTTCTTTGTCAGCTCTCAGAGAAGGTCTTTGCTTCCTTTCAACATCTGTGAATTTGGTGCTCTTTGGAGAGCTCCATGTGTGTTGGAATCAATGTCTCCCTGGCTCTAGGAGGTTTTCAGAGAAGGAACCCCAGGTGCAAAGAACATCCTTCAATTCTGCTTCTTTTCTGATAATAATGAGTTCCCTTCAATTTTTGCTCAGTTATTTAATCTTTATGTATCTAAAAATATGCCAACATAAGTAAGAAAAAAACAAACTAGAAAAGGCATTAAAAGGTTAATCAGATATCTAAGGGGGCTCCAAAAAGTTAATGGAAAACTTCCATTTTCTTTTTATACCATTTTCCCAGGGATCTTTTTAAGCTCATTCAGATCTGTTCATAAAATGCTAGGTGTTTCTTCATTAATTAGCTCTCCCTGTAAATACTATATAATTAGGAAATTTATTTTACAAATTGATGTGCAGAAATTCTCAAAAGAAAAATAACAGAATATAATAGTAACTACTTCTGGGCTGTGAAACTGTAGGAGAATTTTTTTAAAAAAGTATTTTCCCAACTGTGCAATTTTTTCATAATTAGAGTATTTTATTTTTATAATGGAATCATCATCATTTTAATAAAGATAATTACAATCTATCATGACACAATTTGTGCATGGTAGGTCATTTTTAGTGGAATGGACTTCACAAATGCTGTTTATTCACACATTCAGAAACTCTAAAACTCTACCCTGTGGCATAGGCAGTCTTTGGGTTTGCTTCCCTGTGGTGTATCCAGACTGAACGAGTTATTTATGGACCAAGCTGCCTATTACACTAAACCACACAGATAAGATCTTGGAAAAGACCCAAGAGCTTATATGATGTATTCAATTGCAATCTATTTCATCTTTTCCACATGGAATGTTAACTTAAAAAAAAAAAAAATCAGAGCATAAAATGTATTAAATACAGATTTTTAGAAATATTTCATTAAATATTATAAATTACATAGAGTAAAACAGTTGATAGAAAGTCTGATTTTTTTCTGAGTAGTTTACTCAATTCACAATGACAGATAATCATAGCTTTGATTGAGATTTTTTGTTAAAAATTGATTAACACATATTTTAAATTATTTCTAGGTTGTAGGCACAATGCTAAGAGAAAAATCCTTATCATTAAGCAAAAAAAAAAAAAAAAAAAAGAGAAAGCCTCATTCTTTTAAACATGAATGAAGTCTTAAAAATTTCTTCATGCTCAAACATTACTTACTAAGGAAATTCCAGAAAGGATATTTAAATATTTGTGTTGAAGAAAATATAAAATAGCTGTTTACTGATGTACTAGTAGATATTAATTTCTCTTTCTTTATCTTACCTTTCAAACAACACTTATTAACTTAGAGGTAAAATCCTACGGGGTACTTTT
>NW_006408523.1:43062657-43079170 GCF_000296735.1 Chrysochloris asiatica
GTGGAGGGTCAGAGAAAAAGAGGAAGACCCCCAACGAGATGGATTGGCCAAGTGGCAGCATCGATGGACTCAAGCTTGGCAACAGTAGTGAGGTTGGCCCAGGATCGGGCAGTGTTTCGTTCTGCTGTCTATAAGGTCGGTATTGACACAAAGGCACCTAACAACAACAAATTAAAATTATTAGTGGCTAGAATTGCTGTTGTTGTTAATTGCAGTTGAATCATTTCTGACCCATAGCGACCCTGTATAGTGTTTCTAAAGAGTGGTTGGTGAGCTTGAACCACCGACCTTGCAATTCAAACCAACACTGCAATCCAGTGCATTAATCCACAGTGTCACACCAGGACTCCAGTGGCTAGAATAGAATAGTGCTGTATAGAGTATGTATGAAACAAATATTTCCTAATTTAAAATTTTGAATGATTTTTTGGTTTGATTCAACTTTAAAACATTTAATATATTGCATTATGAGGCATAATCATATTAATTTGAGAAGACTATACAGAATAGAGAGTTTGGTTTTATGCCAGCATACCTTAATGTACACTGATAATATTCTCTATTTCTCTGTCATTTTCTGTCAACTCCAGTCTTCAATTTGACACCCTTATTTGGTGCTGATGTCTCCATCAGATTCTCATTTTATTAAAATCAATGAAATATAAAAGCTATTAGGTAAAACTAGGAAGTTATAAGGACCATAATAAACTGACATTAAAAGTAAAAATATCTATAAATTAGCTTGTGGATAGACATCTTTCCATAGTATCATTGAAACAGAGCCAAAGTTAGTATGGAACAATTTTGACCTTTCTCAGGGACATTCTGATTTCACTAAACTGGATAGCAGACTGCTCCGTGATGAATGATCTCAGATAATTGCTAGCTCCCAGTCGATAAAACCAATTGCTGCACACTGATACCCTCTGTCTTAGTCACCTGGTGCTGTTGTAACAAAAATACTATAGTGGTGGCCTTTTAAAGAGTTGGAATTCATTGCCTCATAGTTTGGGAAGCTAGGAGTCTGAATTCAGGACTATGCTCTCCAACTGATGACTGTAAGGGGAAAATCCTTTCTTGTCCCTTCTTGGCTGAGAAAAGGTGAAAGGTGTTACTTTGCATTCTTTGTCTTGAAGATATATCTTCACATGATAGATTCACCCTAGTGTTTAACTCTCCCTTTTTGTTTTCTTTCTTTATAATACATCATTCAGAAGGGATTAAGTTTAAGATCTACCTAACTCTGGTAGGACCTAATTAATATGACAAAAGAAACACCCCATTTCAGAACAAGGTCACCTTCACAGATACAGCATTAGGACTTCAACAGTTCTTTTTTGGGGGGAACACAATTCAATCGATGGCATCCTCTGAGTGTGCATACATGCATATCCATATACATCCAACAATGTACAAAGAATTATGTTGTCTAGATTTTTATGATCTGCCCCAAAGTTCAGAACTCATCCAAGAGGCACAGACAATGTGGACCTTGTAAAGTTTGAATGAAAGTGGTTGGCATGATTGAAATTGTTTTTAATACCTGGCAACAGAGTGCAGAATATTTTACAGTACTTTGTTTCCCCATTATTCTGGTAAGACACAAAAATGTGCAAAGATAATTTTAAGGTACATTTGAAGCAACTATTTCATTTTTATTCCATGTTGTTGTTGTGAAGTGCTGTCGAGTCGGTTCCGACCCATAGCGACTCTGTAGAGGGTTTCCGAGGAGCAGCTGGTGAGCTTGAACTGCCGACCTTGCAGTTCAAACAGCTTTGCAGTCTGGTGCATTAACCCACAGTGTCACACCAGGACTCCTTATTCCTTATTGTTGTTGTTGTTAAGTGCCGCCTTATAGTAGAGCACAAATCTTCCCATGATAATGGCACCTTCTCACTCTTGCATTATGATGTTCTTTTGTAGTACCCAAACAAAATCCCAGAAATTAAGCATGAGGTACTATCTATAAACATCAGGAAAGATTAGAATTGAGCAGTTTTGGAGATATTGCAGAGGTAGAGTTGAAAGAGATTGGTAAGAATAAAGTGTGAGATTGGAGTAATGTCCACCTGTCTACAATGACTCAAGGTTTTCCAAGACGGGAAGGTAGATAATTGGCAAATAACCAAGATTTCACTGCTGGAAATACAGACATGCTCACTTGAAACATTTTCACCACTTGGTTTCTGAGAACAGTAGTACATAAGGGGGTTCCAAAATACTTGTATATTCATGTAGATAAAATGGCTTGTAAAATTAAAACAAAGACAAGCAAATAACCATACACATTTAAAACTTTGATTATTTATGAATTAATTATCAAAGGATCAAAAATCGATGGCACTTAAAGAATGTCTAGAATGTATGACACTATAGGATAAGCACTCTACCTCAAGGTCAGTTTGAACCGCAAGGTTTACAGTTCAAATTCATCAGCCACTCCTCAGAAACCTTATATAGGGTCGCTATGAGTTGGACCTGACTTGATGGCACTTAACAACAATAGAATGTAAGAGTCTTCCCCTCAATATGATAACTAGAGCCAATAGAAAATTTCAGTTCAGATAAATCTGTGTGCTGCAAACATAGATTAATAACCCATGTCATTTTGTTAAGTACCTTCAAATTGGTTCCAACTCATAGTGACCTTGTATAGAGTTTCCAAGAAGTGGCTGGTGGATTTGAACTGCTGACTTGTGGTTAGCAGTTCAGTGCTTAATCTACAACATCACACTAGACAGTTCAAACACACCAGCTGCTTCTCATACACTGTATACATGGTCTCTTTGAGTTGGAACTAACTCAAGGGCACTTAACAACAACAACAATCACAATTGTAAAGGTAGGAGTTTTGTAAAAAACAAGGGAGTAGTCAATTTTACATTCCAGGAACAGAGGACCCTAGGACCATCAAGGGAGAAGAGCACAAGCAGAATGCAGGACCCTATCCAGAGAAGGAGGCAGAGATGGGGATATGGAGAGAGGAAGCAGCTGAGGACTCTAGATTCACGGGAAGAGAGGGACTGAGAGGTGGCACCCAGAAGGCAGACTTGCATAATGTGCCCTTTAGTGGTTTAAATTATTATATATGAGTGAGTGTTAAAAAAAAAAAAAAAAAAGAGCTAAAATGAATAGAGAGAAACACTGTAAACTGATGGCACATAGAGGAGATTATAATAATTGTAATGAAACCAACTATATTATTTGTTGAATATAAAACTGATGATCTGCTCTATAAACTTTCACTCAATTCACAATGAAAACTTAAAAAAAAAAATGTAGTTAGTCTCAGGCTGGGCCCACAAATGCAAAAGTGGACTATTATAAATATACAAATAAAATCTTGAAAACAAGTACAAGTATCTCAATTTTTAAATGTTTCAGATATACCATTACATTCCTATAAGAATACCAACGACAGCAGAAGAAAATGCTGGGGAGGTTATCCAGAGCTCAGAATGCTCATATATTGCTGGTGGGATTGTAAAATGGTAATACACTCAAACTAAGTTGGATGAAGTGCTGGTGATTCTATAGGTTGAGAACAGGCCCGAGATACCCACAGAGTTGGCAGTTCAAGTCCAACAGTCACTCCATGGGCAAATGATGAGTCTTTCTGCTCCTGTAATGATTTTCCCCCACTTGCCTGTCAGTTTGTCTTACTGTGGTGGTTTGCATGTGGCTATAATGCTGGAAGATATGCCACCAGTATTTAAAATACCAGAAATCACCCATGGTGGACAGATTTCAGTTGAACTTACAGACTAAAACAAATTTGGAAGAAGTAGAGGCAGACTACTTATGAATTATTAGCCACTGAAAACCTTAAGAACACAAGTAGAGCACTGTCAGCACCAGAATATTGAATACTGAAACATGACTAGCGCAAGAACATTCTCAGATAGAGTGCCAGAAGATAAGCTTCCGAGGTTGGGAGATATTCAAAATGCGACTGGGGAAGAGCTACCTCCTCAAAGTAGAGGTGACCATGATGACAGGAGTGGAATAAAGCTTTTGGGACCTTCATATGCTGATGGAGCCCAACTCAAAAGGAGGAGAAACAACTGTAAACATCCATTAATAATCAGAACATGGAATGTATGAAGTACGAATCTTAGAAAGTTAGAAGTTGTCAAAAATGAACTGGAACACATAAAGATAGATATTTTAGGCATTAGAGAGCTTAAATGGACTGGTACTTGCTGTTCTGAATCTGACAATCATGTAATTTACTACTCCATGAATAACAAATTGAAAAGGAATCACATTGCATTTATCATCAAAAAGAACATTTCAAGATCTATCTTAAAGTATAATGCTCTCGGTGGTAGGATAACACACATACATCTACAAGGAAGTCTGCTATTATTCCAATTTATGCACCAACCACTAAAGCCAGTGATGAAATTGAAAAATTTAACCAACTTCTTCAGACTAAAGTTAATCAAATGTGCAATCAAGATGTATTGATAATTACTTGAATTTCAATCACTTGATTGAAACACAAAGGTTGGAAACCAAGAGGAATGATCAGTAGCTGGAAAATATGGCCTTGTTGATAGAAATGATGTTGGAGATATCATGATAGAATTTTGTGAGACCAATGACTTATTGATATATTAATAACTTTTTAAACAACCTAAAGGCAACTATACACATAGACTTTATAGTGTATAACAGAATTTCTGGGTACACAGAAATCAAACTGACTACATCTATGGGACAAGGCAGTGTAAAATCTCCATGTTGTTGTTTTTAACTGCCATCGAGTTGGTTCCGACCCATAGCGACCCTGCTTGAGGTTTCCAAGGAGCAGCTGGTAAGCTAAAACCACCAACCTTGCAGTTCAAACAGCTTTGCAGTCTGGTGCATTAGTCCACAGTGCCACACCAGGACTCCAAAAGCTCCATATCATCATCCAAAACAAGTCTAGAGACAGACTGTGGAAGAGACCACCAAAACTTACATGCAAGTCCAGGCTGAAGGTGAAGAAAGTTAAAATAGTCCATGAAAGCCAAAATATGACCTTGAACATATCCCACCTGAATTTAGAGATAATCTGAAGAATAGATTTTATACATTAAACACTGTTGTTGTTGTGAAGTGCTGTTAAATTGGTTCCAACTCATAACAACCCTGCATAGGGTTTTTGAGGAGCAACTGGTGAGCTTGAACCATCAACCTTGCAGTTCAAACTGCTTTGCAGTCTGTGGTATTAACCCACAGCGCCACACCAGCACTCCTAATAACACCAAAATGGATATCAGAAGAGACTGAAACTTGCTCTCCAGAGTAGAGATGCTAAAGCAAGTGAAAGAAATGAGAAAGTAAAATAGCTGAGCAGAAAATTTCAAAGGGCAGCCTAAAGACTAAATATTATAATGACATGTACAAAGACCTGGGGTTAGAAAACCAAAAAGGAAGAACACACTCAGCTTTTCTCAAGCTGGAAGAACTGAAGAAAAAGTTCAAGACTTGACTTGAAAAATGAAGGATTTTATGAACGAAATAATGAATGATTTAGAAAGCATCAAAAGAAGATGCAAGGAGTACACAGAGTCACTGTATCTGAAAGAAATGGTCGATATACAACCGTTTCAAAAGGTAGCATATAATCAAGAGCCAATAGTACTGAAGGAAGAATTTCAAGGTGTACTGAAAGCATTGGCAAAGAACAAGTCTCCAGAAATTGATGAAACGTAATTTGAAATCTTTCAACAAGCTGATACACTACTGGAAATACTCACTCATTTATGTCAAGACATTTGGAAGACAGCTACCTGAAAAACTATTTAAAAGAAATCCATATTTGTGATCCAGAGGTGATCCAATAGAATGTAGAAATCAAGGGACAATATCAATAATATCACAACCAAGTAAAATTTTTCTAAAGATAAAGATAAAAATGACTGAAACAATACTTACGTAACTTCTAGAGGTTGAAGCTAGTTTCACAAGAGGACATGGAAAGAGGGATATTATCACTGAAATCAGATGGATCTTGGCTGAAAGCAGAGAGTACAAGAAAGATTTTTAACTGTGCTTTGTTTACTATACAAAGACTTTTGATTGTGTGGATCATGATAAGCTATGGATAACATTGTGGAGAATGAGTATTTAGGGACATCCAATTGTGCTCTTAAGGAAACTGTACATAGACCAAAAGGTAGTTGTTTAAACAGAACAAGGTAACATTAAATGGTTTAAAATTAGGAAAGGTGTGTGCAATACTTAATTTAATATGTAAGCCCAGCAAATATTCTGAGAAACTGAGTTATGTGAAGAAGAACATGGCTTCAGGACTTGAGGGAGTCTTCTTAACAATCTGCTATGGTCACTAGCAGATGATACAACCTTGCTTGCTCAAAGCAAAGAGTACTTAAAATAGAAGACCAAAGACCATAGTCTTCATTATGCATGCACCTCAATATAAAGAAAACAAAAATTCTCACCAATGAACCAATAAATAACAACATGATACATAGAGAAAAGCTGTCAGACTTTATTTTTTGGATCCACTATAAACACTCATGGAAGCAGCAGTTAAGAAATCAAACAATGTATTGCTTTAGATAAATCTGCTACACAAGACCTCTTTAGAGTCTTCAACAGCAAAGATGTCAGTTTAAGGACCAAAGTGTATCTAACCCAAGCCATGGTATTTTCAATAGCTTCATATGCATGTGAAAGTTAGACAATGAATAAGGAAGACCACAGAAGAATTGATGCATTTAAGTTATGAAGTTGGAAAAAAATATCAAAAATACCATGGACTGCCAGAAGAACAAACAAATCTGTCTTGGAGTAATCACAGTCAGAATGCTTCTTAGAAGCCAGGATGTTGAGTCTTTGTCTCTTATACTTCAGACATATTATTAAGATGGACCAGTCCCTGGAAAAGGACATCAAGCTTGGTAAAGTGCACTGTCAATGAAAAAGAGGAAGACTCCCAAGAAATGGACTGGCACAGTGGCAGCAACAACCGGCTCAGTGCTAACAATGATTGTGAGTATGGCGTAGGACTGGGCAGAGTTTCGTTCTGTTGTGCATAAAGTTACTATGAGTCGGAACCAACTCAACAGTACCAACGACAACAAAAATTTACAGCCTTGGAAATCCTATATAGAGTCACTATGAGTTGGAACTGACTTGAAGGCAGCTAACAACAACAGCAATTTGTATGAAGAGAAAGGCAATATATAATAAAAGCATGCAAAAATTTTGTTGAGTCCATGTCCGAATTCTTCTGGCTTCACAGGGAGGAAAAGTGAAACTCAAAATCAGTCCAAAGCTGATTCCTCTAAAGCAGAGATCAGACATGCCTCTATTCGTCAACCTTTTTTAACCTAACCGAACACCAGCCATCCTTCCCATGGTATTATTTTTTCTGCTGAGTTCCATAATCCATTGCAATGACCACACAAAACTCACAGATAATACTCATGACTAAAGGGTTTATAAGGGAAGTGAACAGGGTCAGAAATAACTCAGGATGCAGCAGTTCTCCATTCAGGAACACCTCTTGTCTGTCAGACTCAAGCACACCTCACTCTTGTCCTCAGACCCCTCCAGCTCTGCCCTGCTCAGGCAAGTAATATACAGCAACTTTAGCCAGTCTGTAACTGCCCAAAGGGCACTTTCTGCAAGTCAGCCTCTTGCCTGTGGGCAGTTAGCTTTACTTGATCCTTGAATCTGGAAGCCTACAGCTGAGTTACCTTTCAAAGTCACTGTGTCTGCTGCCACTTTTCTGGGCAGGAATCTTATGCTCCACTAACGCTTTTGCTTGATGGTTCTGGATTGTCTATTTCTGTCTGAAATGGCTACTTTAAACCTAGCGGGAGGGCAAATCTAACCACATCTGGCACTAGAGCCCTATACACTTTGTTTGCATGGTCCCACTCAGTCATTTCATGGGATGTAAGAATTTTTATAGAAAAGCCTTATCAAGTAAATTCACAGTCACACAGGGGGTAATCAGCCCAATGTCACTGGAGTAAAAGAAGAAACAAATAGGTGTAAAAGATTACAAACAACAAAGGTAAATACTATTGCATACACAGTCCCGAAATAACAGCAATTGTTGTTAGGTGCTGTTGTGTAGTTTTGGTTAATAGAGATCCTGTGTACAGTAGAACAAAGCACTGCCCAATCCTGTGCTATCTGCACACTAATTCTTATGTTTGAGACCATTGTTTCAGCCACTGTGTCAATCCATCTCATAGAGGGCCTTCCCATCTATTTTTTTGGCCCTCTCTTTGTCAAGCATTATGTCCTGCTCCAGTAACTGGTCTCTCCTGATGGCATGTCCAAAGTATGTGAAACAAACTGTTGTCAGTCTCACTTCTAAGGAACGTTCTGGCTATACTTCTTCCAACATAGATGGATTTTTTTTTGTTTTCATTTTTTTCAGGTAGCCAATGGTATATTTAATTTTCTTCATCAACCACTTTTGGCTATGAAATGATACTATGTAAAATTATTTAAGATTATTTTTTAATGAAGGAAATCACATTCTATATCTTTTTCTTTAAGAAGCTGTAATGCATGGAATATTACAGGTCAACTGAAATTATCACAAGGTCACTTTCCTGCTGATAGAGGACTCTAATAACAACAGATTAGTCAATCAGTACAATAAGTAAGCTATAAAAAATAATATATGAATGGATACATAGGCCGACAGGCAAGCTGAATTATGTGTAGGTGGGAGGATTACACCCATGACCAAAGTGTTTTTATAAACAGAATTGTATATGCTATACATATAAAAATGGAGAATGCAAAAAATGCTATAGGGACAGCGTCTGACCTCCTCTGACTTCACAAGGCAGAAGAAGAAACAAACTCAACATCAATCCAATGCCTATTCCTCTGCAGCCAGCAGTGATCAGACATGATTCTAACCTCTAACCTTCTTTAGCAGTTCTGACATTAACCATTCCTCCCACAGCACTTACGACTTCTCTGCTGGGTTTGATAATTCATTGCAGTAACAAAGCAAAACTCACAGACAATACCCACAATTATGGAGTTAATGAGGAAAGTTAACAGGCTATAATTCAAGATCAGAAAAGCTCATGATACAGTTTTTCCAGTCAGGAGCTTCACTTTTTACACATGCCCTCAGGCAGACTGCTTTCTGGTTCCCAGCTTCCCAGTCACATGACCCTTTGGCCTCTTTCCTACTCACACAAGTGTTACAAAGTTCCCTACTGCTATGATAAATGCCCAAAGGGCACGGACACGCCACTTACCCATAAACTTTGGCCCAAAAGTGCTCAGCTTTTTTTGAGCTTTCTGCAAATGAGCTTTCTGACTGAATGCAATCAAGTTACTCACTTCACTGGCTGGAGAGCCTACTGCTCTCTTACTTCGGATCTTGTATCTGTTGACACGCCGCTTCTCTGCCACACCCCTTCTGATCCTTCATGCATCACAGGGATGGAGGAAGTTCAGCACAAGGATGTCTTTCTTGATGGTTGTGAGTTCCTCCATTTCTGCTTCTGAGATGACTCATTTTATACCAGCACGATGACAAAACTGACCAATCACCATGTAGAATTCCATGGACCCTATTTGCCTGATCCTACACAGTCATTTTTGCAGTCTGGCGCATTAACCCACAGCGCCATACGGGCAGTTCAAGATCACCAGCTGCTCCTCGGAAACCCTTTACAGGGCCGCTATGGGTCGGAACCGACTGGACGGCACTTCACAACAACAACAACAACAACCTAGTCATTAAGGAGCTCTGGTAGCGTAGTGGTTACGAATAGGGCTGCTAACCTAAAGGTCGGCAATTTGAAACTACCGGCTGTTTCACGGGAGAAAGATGAGGCTTTCTGCTGGCGTAAAGATTTACAGCCTCGGAAACCCTGTGCAGGGTCACTATGAGTTGGAACCGACTCCACGGTACTTAACAACAACAAAAACAACCCAGTCATGGTGTGATACTACAGGAAAAGCACTGGACTGCTAACTGCAATGTTGGCAGTTCAAACCCACCACCTGTTCCTTAGAAGCCCTATACAGGATTGTTATAGATCAGAACTGACTTGATGGCACTTAACAACAACAACAAAGTCAGTTGTTGGGAGCTACAGACTCTGGACTCCTGGTATGGCACTGTAGTATCAGCCCTGGCGTAGGAACCACAAGTTCAGCCACTGCACCTCAGAAATCCTCAGAACTGACTTGACAGCACTTAACTACAAAAACAACACAAAAGCTGTGGCTAGAAGAGCTATACCAAGTAATTCACTGCACCAAAATATAGTCGATCAAACAGGGGACAAAATTATGAGACATTCTTAGCCATAAACAAACACCTTGAGGTAATGAGTCACTGGGTGCGATGGCTTTGGTGATAGGGAAGTCAATAACATAGTGCACAGTGACAATACACTCCATCTACTTTGGTGAGTAGTGACTGCAGTCTTAAAAGCATTCAAGTGACCATCCTGTAAGCAACTATTGGTCTCTTCTCATTCAGAGTAAAGAAGAATGAAGACAATCAAAGATGCAGGGAAACAATTGTTCCAAAGGACTAATGCATCACGTGAACCTCAGCCTCCTTGACCCTGAGACTAGAAGTACCAGATGCTGCCTGGCTACTACTAATGATCATTTTGAAAGGGATCAATCAGAAGGTCCTGGACAGAGAGGGAGAAAAATGTGGAACAAAAATTAAAATCATAAAAAAAAAAAAGGCCATGCTTACTAGATAACATTCTTGAAATATCTATTTAATTTACTTATGAGTTATATAGATAATTGACTATTCTCACATTTAGGTTATCAATATGAAATGTAGATTATTGAGGTATTTTACTATAGATATCCCACCACTTGTCTGTTAGTTTGTTGTGTGCTATGGTGGCTTGTGTGTGGCTGTGGTGTTGGAAGCTATTCCACTGATATTTGAAAGACCAGCAGAGTCATCCCTGGTAAAGAGATTTCATCATAGTTTCTGGACAAAAATAAACTAGTAAAAAAGTCCTGGCAATCTGCTTCCAAAAATTAGTCAGCAAAAACTATGGATCATAACGAACATTATCCAACTTGCTTGCTTTGGACACATTATCGTAGGGATCACTCAAGGATGACATCACTTACTCAAGGACGACGTCATGCTTGATAAAATGCAGAGGGCTAACAAGAACATGGAGGATACTCAGTGTGAAGAACAGACTTTCTACCTATAACAGTGGACTGTAAGGACCATCTGATAATGCTTCATTCTTTTGTACTTAAGGTTGCCACGAATCAAAGAACATTTGAGGGTGGCCAACAACAACAGTTTGTATGCTTTAAAAATAATACAAACGTATGTATTTTCCTTATTGTTAAACACGTATCTATGATTGGACAGCTGCATATAAGAGCTAGAGCTGATATGGAAAGGTTTCCTTACGTGATCAACGTGCATACTAATTCAGTGGAAGACTTTTACTAAAAACCTTGTTAAACATAATTTCATACGTTTACTACAGTCAGATTTGGTTGATATGAATCAGTTGGCAAATTTCATCTTTTTGTACATAAAACCGTGGCTCAAAATTAGAAATTTAATGGCATGTTAGTTTCAACTGTCTGGTTGCTTTTAAAATACAATAGGCAGGAAAACCATGAAACTAGACAAAACAAGCGGATTAACTATCTTTCTTTTTTCTGTTGAAATCAGTACTCCATTCATTGTTTCCAAATAAATTATTGGCTCTGAAAGGATGGTATGTGAAATTATTTATGATGATTTTCAGAAGGAATCCCCATTTTTACCTTCTGCTTTAAAGAGCCTGTAATGAATGAAATAGATAAAGTGAAGTTGATCACAAGGTCACTTTCCTGCTGGTAGATGGCCCTGCTGACAGCAAATCAGTGAGTCATGAAAGTGCTGTGCTAGGTAGCACTGGATGCATATGTGATGATGCAGCTCTTGTTTTCTAGTCAATAATGATGCTAATACAGAGTGTGAAAATCCACTAACTAGAGCTACCTGCAAAGGAGATTACAGCTCATAAAAACGGCTGATCATGTCATTAATGATATTCTGAAAGGTTTCAGAAACCCTGAAACCCTATACTGTAAACAGCCAACTGTCACTCTTTTACAGAAAGAAGGTAGATGAAAGTCAATCTTTGACAAGGGCATGCAAAAAACGCTCAACTTCCTTTTGATTTTACATGGGTCTGTCTGTGCACTCCAACTAGTCTGTAAATATTTCCTTTAGTATATATTTGTTATCCTTTCTCCATTTATGGGTAATGGTATAAAACTTGCATTCCTTTAAATGTCAAATTACCATTTCTTATTCATATTTCTTGACAATCAGTACTCTCTAAATGTATTATTTAGAGTATATTATTTGCAGAGTACAGCATAAAACTGCATAGCTACCAGTCAATTAAAAGTTCTCAAAGATGTGTTTCTTTAAATCAATTTCTTTCTCAGAATGGGGTACTACATTATATAGCATGCAACAAAAGATTATTATGAAATTTCAGGCATCTATTGGGGTCCATAGTGCTTTCTGTAATTATATTATTTGTCAAAAACCTGTTGTGGCCATCACACTGTGTTGTATATTATAATGGTGTATAGAGTGAAGAGAAGACAAATTCTTGACCTTAGGTGTCAATACTTGACTGGCTGATGGTAAAGCTGTACTCTTTTCAGTAAACTAATAAATATGGTACAGATGAACAGAAACCATGATTACTACAATAAAAAATAAATTATTATGCTAAGTATATCCTATGATAAGGAGCTCTGGTAGCGTAGTGGTTACAAATCAGGCTGCGAACCTTAAGGTCAGCAGTTTGAAACTACCAGCCGCTCCGCAGGAGAAAGATGAGGCTTTCTGCTCCCGTAAAGATTTACAGCCTCAGAAACCCTGTACAGGGTCGCTATGGGTCAGTACCTACTCGATGGCACTTAACAACAACAACATCCTGTGATACATGACTACAGGAAAAATCACTTTTCTTTCTCTTTCTAAATTTAGGCAGATTTAGTCTTTATTTTCTTAAATTAGAGTGAATTTAGATCAGCCTCAAGTCACCTGGTTATTGCAAAGTTTAAGCTCTGATATAGACAGGAAAATTTAGAGGCGCTACCACCTCCCTTTTGCAAGTCTAGATGGTTTGGAGTGGAGCTTTTAGCATTCAGTCATTGTCCTTCCCTCATGGTCCATTCAAAGACAAGAAACTCTGCTTGCAGCATTCACCCCCTTGCAACATCCAAAGTCAGAGCATGGGACTTGATCTTCAGGGATCCAGCAGATCCTGGTAGAGTCTTCTCGATTTCCTAGAGTTATAGGGTAGACTGGAGGCTATACCATTTAGGTTATCTCTCCTGCCACTCCCGTTTGGCAGTTTACCCTTTAAGTATAAAAGCTACTCTCCTGTCTCATCCTCTATAATTACTTTTCTTTTTGCTATAAGTCATACACCATAAACTTTACCCTATTAAGTCATACATTTAAAAGGTTCTGCAATTACCACTACTATTAATTCCAGAGCATTTTCATCACTCCCAAAAGAAATCCCATTCTAATTAGTAAGCTTCCCATTCACCCCTTCCTTCATTCCTGGAAACCACTAATGATATCCTATCTTTCTCTATGCATTTACCTGTCCCCCACATGTCATATAAATGGCATTATATAAATGTGGCCTTTTGTGTCTGGCATCATGTTTTCAAGGTTCAACTATGTTGCAGCATGTACCATAATTCATTCCTTTTTTTATGGCTGAATAATATTTAGGTTTTCACTGGAGCAAGAGAGGCCAAAACTCAAAGCAAAAAGGTTGGATATTTTCCTTGAGAGGACATGATAAAATTATTCTTTCCCTATTGGTCTACAACAGCTCAAAATTATGGGATACTGTTTCATTTTTCCTCATTCATTCAATCTAGCCCCACTCTCAGGGACTAATGCTCACCTCTTTTCACATAATAAAATAATTGGTAACAAATCATGATTTTCAGTCTATAAGATAACATGTCTCATCATCTGATTAGATCAACAAACGGAAACCCTTTAGTTCAAAGATCCAAGCTGTGATAACTGAAATTCCATTGTAAACAGGTTACTAGTAACTGTTTACAATGGAAAGAGCCAGAAAAATGAATCTAACATGACCCTCTTTACCTTTACCCTCCTTCTCACCTAACACTTGTCATGTTGCTTCTACCATCTTTTCTTTCCTTCAGCCATTTATTAATATGTTTATACAAAAATTTAATTAATAAATACATTTTATCGACATCTATTTGTCAAGCCAGTTTTGGATTACATAAGGGTAAATAAAAAAGAATTGCTCTAAAATCATAGAAACTTTTATTACACAAAAATATAAAAACTGTTATTTCTCAACATATTGCTATCTAAGTCTATACAATTTTGAAGGGAGTATTTCCCTCCCTCTAACCCATAGCATTTTCAATTGCCTCATAATCATATGAAAGTCAAACAATGAATAAAGAAAACTATAGAAGAATGCTGGGGACAGCATACGCAGACCCTGGGTTGATCAGTGGCCCTGTGACATGGACGAAAATCCAACCCTGTGGTCCTCCTCAGGACTGCGAGCCATGGACCCTGAGGGCCAAGGAAGTGACCTCTTGACGTCCCGAGTTCACTGGTTTTTGCGAACTCACTGGTTGGCTACCTCTGTATAATTTTCTTTGGTCCTAATATTGTTCATTCTATGCTTCTAACTCCAGTAATTGTAGTTTCTGAGAAAATGATTTATTTTACAATGCCTCTCTTAATGCCTCCACTGTGTTGGCAATGCGTGAAGTCCTGAGAACAAATCTTCCTGAGGAACAAGTGATAGCCACCAGGGATGAAAGTCAGAACTGCTCCTTATTTGATTATTCAGTTATGTTTGATATCCATGAACAATAATGGGTTTGAAACCCCTTTTTAGAGCCAAGGCAGTAAAAGTTTCCTCAGATAATTCAGAAAGGTCAGGAACAGGTATTTTGGGAATATGAGAAAAGGTTTTTAGAGAAAAACTACCCATGGTTTGTAAATAAAGTAGAATGGTAAATTCTGGGAATGTTGGATTAGAGGATAATAGTGGCAACCCCATTAAACCGCCTATAAATATAATCAGTTTAACCCAGATGCTCTCCTTCCTCCTGAAAGTATATAGAAATGTGATAATTAAGAACAATGTAGCATTTTAGATATAGATAAATGAAGCCCGGTGCCTGAGATCTTGCTCATAAACAAAAGTTTGCAAAGTGTACAGAGACAGCTTGGCTCCTTTCAGGAACCTTGCTTATGTTAAGTATCCTTAAGAAACCGCATGTCGCTGCTCTAGATCATATAAGCCTAAAAGTTAATATATAACAGCTTGATTGAACCTTTTTTCTGTAAAAATAAAAATGTTAGATTGTTAAGAAAAACTATGAAAATATTTTAAAAGTTGTTCCTGTGAATCATTATGTCCTATTTTGAATGATTAATCACATTTCAGTTCTGTATCCTATCTTATCTAAAGAATCACATCCTCCCTTTGTGAGTGAATTACATCCTTCCTTTGTAACAAATCCCTCCCTAAAAAAGAGAATAAAAGACTGAGGTAGAGTTAGATCTGTGTGCAATGCTGTGCAATGTTGTGCAATGCTAAGCAAAATGTTTGTTGATCTGCCTACCTGCCAGCTTGTATCATATCTATGTGTCTGTCTTTTTTGTATATATTTCGTCTCTCTCTTTCTCTATCCCTTTCGCCGCCAGATCTCCCTTCTTCGTGACACCCACACTTCCTTGTTGAGGCTGGAACCCGACATAGGACCTCAACAGAAGAATTGATGCATTTTAGTTTTGGAGTTGGATAAAAATAATAAATGGACTGCCATAAAGACAAATAAATCTGTGTTGGAAGAAGTACAGACATAATGTTCCTCAAAAGCCAAGATGTCCAGACTTTGTATCTCATACTTTTGATATGTTACCGGGTGGGACCATTCCCTGGAGAAGGACCTCATGCTTGGTAAAGTGGAGCATCAGTGAAAAAAGAGGAAGACTCCCAGTGATATGGACTGGCACAATGGCAGCAGCAATGGGATGAAGCATAACAAAAATCACGAAGATGAAACAGGACTGGACAGGGTCTCCTTTGTTGTGCATAGGGTCACTATGAGTCAAAGTCAGTCACTGTCACCAATCAGCAACAACACACCCTACCCCACAATGAATTCTGCATTCTTTGATTTATACAACTTCAAAATAGCAGTTCTGGCATCCATGAGGGTCTCAAATTGTGTTCCTTTTAAAAGTTCTTTGATTTGGGGAAACAAAAGATGTCTAAAGAGACAAGATCAGGGCAGTAATATGGGTGGGTTAGGGTTTTCCAAAAAATTATCATATGCAAGTCATCATTATCCTTGATGAGTGAGCAGGTATATTGCCTGATGGAAAAAATAAAATAAAATTCCTCAGTACAACTTTCCCAGCCTTTTAACTAACCAGGGCAATCTTTAATTTTTTTTTTTTTTTTTT
>NW_006408523.1:43079920-43082704 GCF_000296735.1 Chrysochloris asiatica
ATCCTTGTCTACTCTTTGTATGGAGAAGGTGGGAATGATCCTCGCTGTAAAGATTTGTTCCCTCTTTTGAGCTAATGCATCCATAGGTGTAGGTCAAGTTCATCAAATTGTATCAGATTACTGTTTTTTCCTCTTCTTTCTTCTTCTAGTTGAGCTTTGATCATCCAGTCATTGAAGCCACGTCAAATGGGTATTATCTGCAAGTGTGGGTGTTCTCATGCTTATGCCCTCTCTTCTTATCAGCTGGATGCTTCACTCTCCACTCTAGTCCTCTGTGGCTATGTCACTGACTCTGGGCACAAAAGTCCCCATATCTTGCCACATTGCTAGTCAACCAGGTCTCCACCCGGGTTCACAAGAGTCTATTGAACATTGTAGGGCTTAGCTCGCAGCTTCATTGCTATTTTCCCCTCAGTTCCTCTTATCAGTGATGAATGTGGTCATCAATCAGAGCGTGTATTCCCATTGAGTCTTAGTCTTGGAAGGTGGGATTTAAAAATTTTTTTAAATGTATTTCTCATAAGCGCCCATGATTTTCCTGTGTCCTATGAGAATAATATATGAAGTTATTCCTTTGGAGTCCCAATAAATAGTTAACAATTAATTTCTAAGAAGACCTCTTGCCTTGAGAGAGAACTTGTCTGCAACCATCCACTGATCACAAAAACATTTTTAAATACATTTTATTTGGAATAAACCCATGCATGTATAAACTGAAACCCTAGTAGCGATGCTCTTTTATGTGTGTTTAAGTGAGCTAATCATAATATTTTAGTAACGGAAATCTAGTGGATAGAAAACAATGCAACATAAAGTATTGTCAGGTAAAGCAATTCCACTTGTGGACAATAGAGTATTGCTCAACCATAAAGAAAACTGAAGTTACAACCCATATAAGCCTTGAAAACATACTGAGTGAATAATGCAGACATGATTATAATATTGCACCATGAGCCCTCTTCTATGAATTATCCAGAATAGGCAAATGCATAAAGACCAAAGTTTATTAGTGGATATCAGGGGCATATATGGAGGGAGATAGACAGAGTTATTACTTGGCATTGTGGGATAAAGAACTGGGTCACAAAGTTGGTTTGAACCACAAGGTCCAGGGTTCAAATTCACCACCTGCTCCTTGAAAACTCTATACAGAGTCATTATGAATCAGAACTGACTTGGCAGAATTTACCAAAACAACAAGAATAAACAAACCAGTTTTAGAAGAAATCAAACTGGAATGTGCCTTGAAAATTACAAGGGTGAAGTTTTGCCTAACTTGCTTCAAATACATCATTAGGAAAGAACATTCATGTTTGGTAAAGTAGATGATCATTGAAAACAAGAAACCCTAATGACATAGATTGACATACAAGCACAACAGTGGGTTCAAACATATCAGTGGTCATGAAAGTGGTACAGGTTTGAATGATCTTCTCTCAGTTGATGTATCTAAGACCACCATGAGTAGAAGCCAGCTCAATAGCAATTAACAACAATAACAACCTCTTAACATGCTTAAATATCCAGGACAAAATAACTTCCAACATTTTATGTTTTGAAGAAAATTTATTTTAGCTTTTTTTTTTTTTTTTTGCCAAAATTATGTAACTTCTAGATCTGGATTTATGTCAACAAGTTCCCAAAGTATTTGTTATCCCAATTCCCTCCCAAGTTGCCAAGTTGTAGTTTGAATTGTAGCTAATGTTCAACTCAATGACATCACTAAAGGAAAGTCAGACAAAAGAATAAAATTTAGTGTCAGGACTTGAATATTAATATTCATATTATTGAGATTGAAGGGAATAATTAAAAAGCTCTCTTGGAAAGAGATCAATTATCTTGAGTTAAAAAGAAATTTCCTCTTGTACATTACAATATTGCCATAGTAAAAAAACAAAAATACTTATATCCACTTTAGATTTATTACAACTATTCAGCCTTAAAAATAGCCAGTTCTTGCAGGGAACTGCTGAGCAAAAAAAAATCTGTCTCTGTTGCAGGCTAGAACATTTGGTCTATTTCCCATGTAGTTACTCAATATCACTGAGATGTTGAAAAGTCACAATGTATTTTAATTTATCATGGCTAAACGATGATTTCCAAAGGTTTAGTTCTGGGAGTCTTACTCATCACTACAATTACATAGGTAATTGTTAATGAAACATTGTTAAGCAATGGAGCTGCAAATAAAATCAGAAACCAGGTCCAATTTTACCCAATTTTAAGGTTTTGTGACTCATTTGAACACCATTTTTCTTTTAGGGCAATTCTTTGCTTTAGACAACGTTGAAATATCGTTGTCTAAATTACAATGACTTACACCCACTGCTGTAAGCATAGTAATTTAGACAATGATATTTCAACAATCTCCCAAATTCTATTATTCATACATGTTTAACTTCTTGATTCAAGCACTTTTACACAAAAGAACTTTCTTGTGTAGATTATATCTCCATAAAGATAAAATCATTTCTTTCATTCGTTTTGCAAGGGAAATTTGAAAATCTTAAGGGCTAACGTGACTTGTGATTATCACAATAAACCCATGAGTTATGCTATGCTTTTATTATTATTATTTTGTTTTTATCATTTTTGTGACACTATAGGATCAACTCTGCATTTCTAGTCAGAGGTTGGCAGCTCAAACCAACTAGTTGCTTCTCAGAGACACTGTACAGGGTTGCTATGAGTCAGAACTGATTAGATGGTACTTAATAATAACAACATGCATTGAAAAATAAAAAGAATTAAAATAGATTTTTTAAAATTATTCAGCAAGTTATT
>NW_006408523.1:43083017-43098575 GCF_000296735.1 Chrysochloris asiatica
TTTATTCACTTCTGACTCATAGGTACCCTATATAGTGTTTCCAAGATTGTAAATACATATGTAAGCAAGTAGTCTCATTTTTCACTAGGAGTAGGTGGTGAGTTTGAGGTCCAACCTTGCAATTAATAGCCCACAGACCAGCAAGTCTCCATATGTATGTTGTTATAGTTGAGTGCCATCGAATCAATTCTGACTCATAGCAACACTGTATAGGATTTCCAAAGAGTGGATAGTGAATTTGAACCACCAACTTGTGGTTCAAATCAAACTTGAGGTCAAGTGGCTGCAACAATGGCCTCAAACATAGCCATTTGGGATTGGTGCAGGATCATGCAGTGTTTCAGCCTGTTTTACATAGGGTCACATAAGTCAGAATTGACTTGACAGCACCTAACAACTACAAAATCTAATAAAGATCACAGACAACAAAAGATATTAAAGACTAACATTACTTATAAATATGCAAAATTCAAAATAAAATATTGAGCAGATTCTAAATATCACATTAATAAGAAACAAAAAATTAAGACCAGCTGAGAATATAGCAACCCTGTATAGAGTTTTCAAGGTCTTAAATCTTCACTGGAGCAGAAAGCTTTATCTTTCTACCTCAGAGCAGCTGGCAGAACAAGCAAACATGAAAACTAAGAAGAAACCGACAAGAAATAGCACAAAAAACACAAAATCAGCACAAGAAGGCATGCAGAACAAAGGCACAAACAACACTACCAAAAATTAACATAATGGCAGCAATTAATTCATACCTATGGATAATTACATTGAATATCAATGGATTGAATGCACCAGTGAAGAGATAGAGAGTGCCTGAATGGATAAGAAAACAAGACTCTTCAATATGCTGCCTGCAAGAGACACAAAGACAAAAACAGACTAAAAGTTAAAGGATGGAAAAAATATACCAAGCTAACTGCAACAATAAACAAGTAGGAGTGGCAATATTAATCTCTGATAAAGGAAACTTTAAGACAAAAACCAGCATAAGAGACAAAGAAGGACACTATCTCATGATTAAAGGGTCAATTGAGCAAGAAAACATAGCCATAATAAATATCTATGCTCCCAATGGAAGAGCACCAACATATATGAAGCAAACCTTACTAGAATTGAAGAAAGAAATAGATGAATCTACAATTATAGTAGGAGATTTTAATATGCCACTTTCAAAAAGGGATAGGACAACCAGAAAGAAACTCAGCAAAGTTACAGAGGAACTAAACAACACAATCAACCAACTAGACCTCATAGATGTGTACAGAACATTCAACCCAACAACAGCACAATATACATTCTTCTCTAGTGCACATGGAACATTTTCCAGAATTGACCATGTGTTAGGCCACAAAGAAAGCCTCCATAAATTTACAAAATACTACAAAGCATCTTTTCAGACCACAATGCTATAAAACTAGAAATCAACCAAAAAAGACGAAGGAAATAAAGTCGAGTACATGGAAACTCTGGTAGCGTAGTGGTTATGAATCGGGCTGCGAACCTTAAGGTCAGCGGTTCAAAACTACCAGCCGCTCCACAGGAGAAAGATGAAGCTTTCTACTCCCTTGGATTTACACCCTTGGAAACCCTGTACAGGGTCGCTATGGGTCGGACCTGACTCGATGGCACTTAACAACAACAACAACAACAACAACATGGAAACTGAGTAACACCCTGCTGAAAAGCAACTGGGTAAAAGAAGAAATTAAACATGAATTCACAAAATTCTTAGACACAAACGAGAATGAAAACACAACATACCAAAATTTTTGGAACACAGCAAAAGCAGTGCTGAAAGGACAATTTATTGCGATAAATGCTGACATCTAAAAAGAGGAAAGAACCAAAATTAACACATTAACACAGCATCTATAACAATTAGAAACAGACCAACAGAGGGAACCTACAGTCACCAAAAGAAAAGAAATAATTAAGATAAGAGCAGAAATAAATGAGATGGAAAACAGAAAAACTAGAAAAAACCAACATTGGTTCTCTGAAAGGATTAATAAAGTTGGCAAACCATTGGCAAAACTAACAAAAGAAAAGGAGGAGAGGACACAGATAACTCACATTATAAACCACATGGGCGATGTCACAACGGATCCAAATGAAATCAAAAGGATAATAACAGAATACTATCAAGAGTTGTACTCCAACAAATTCTAAAACTTAGAAGAGATGGATATGTTTCTAGAAAAACACGACCTACTTAAACTTACTCAGAGTAAAGTAGAAACCTTGAATAGACCCATAACAAAAGAAGAAATTGACCAGGTAATCAAAAAACTCCCAACTAAAAGAAGTCCAGGCCCAGATGCTTTCATGGGTGAGTTCTACCAAACATTCAGGGAAGAACTGTCACCAATTCTACTCAAATTATTCCAGAATATAGAAGAGGATGGAAAACTCCTTAATACTTTTTATGAAGCATAACTCTCATATCAAAACCAGGGAAGGAGATTGCTAAGAAAGAAAATTATAGACCAATATCCTTCATGAACATAGTCAAAAAATTTCTCAACAAAATCCTAGCCAACAGAATCCAGAATCACATCAAAAAAATAATACATCATGACCAAGTGGGTTTCATAAAAGGATGCAAGATGGTTCAACATTAGAAAAACAATCAACATAATCCACCATATAAACAAGAAACATACAAACAAGAAAAAGGAAAAGAACCACATAATCATATCGACTGATGAAGAAAAGACATTTGACAAAATCCAACATCCATTCCTGACAAAAACACTCAACAAAGTAGGAATTGAAGGGAAATTCCTCAACATAAACAAGAGCATATATACGAAACCAATGGCCTACATCACTCTCAACTGAGAGAAACTGAAAGCCTTCCCTCTGTGAGGAGGAATCAGACAAGGATGCCCTTTGTCACCACTCCTATTCTATATTGTGTTGGAAGTCTTAGCCAGAGCTATATGGCATGATAGAGAAATTAGAGGCATCCAACTTGGCAAAGAGGAAATAAAACTCTCTCTATTTGCAGACGATATGATCCTGTACATAGAAAACCCCAAAGGCTCAGTAAGAAAAACTACTAGACCTCATTGGAAGATTCAGCAAAGTGGCAGGGGATAAGATCAATATACAAAAATCAGTTGGATTCCTCTATAGTAACAATGACAGTGCTGAAAAGGACATTAGGCAAGCAATGCCATTTACAATAGCCACCCAAAGGATGAAATATTTAGGAATAAACACAACCAGAGAAACAAAGGGCTTATACTAAGAAAATTACAAAAAAGCTACTACAACAAACCAAAAGAGACTTACAGAAATGGAAGAACATACCATGTTCTTTACCTCACGCCCTATACAAAAACCAACTCAGCATGGATTAAAAACCTAAATGTGAATCACAAAATTATGAGGATAATCAATGGAAAATTAGGGACAAATATGAGGGCAGTAATTCAGGGCATACACAGACTACCAAATATTTTGAATATTATACAAACAAAAGTAAATAAACTAGATGATTGGGACATACTAAAAATTAAAAACTTATGTGCATCAAAAGACTTCACCAAAAGAATAAAAAAGGAATCCACAGAATGGGAAAAAATCTTTTGCAATGACACATGAGATAAGGGACTCATTTCTAAAATATATAGTAAACTACAACACCTCTACAAGAAAAAGACAAATAACCCAAATAAAAAATGGGCACAGGACATGAATATACACTTCACCAAGGAAGAGATCCGGGCAGCCAACAAACATAGAAGAAATGTTCACAATCGCTAGCCATCAGAGAGATGCAAATCAAAACAACAATGAGATATCGTTTCACATCAGCAATAACAGCAAAGATAAAAAAAATAGAGGACAATAAATGCTGGTGAGGATGTGGAAAGACTGGGACCCTCCTACATTGCTGGTGGGACTGCAAAATGGTCCAACCACTCTGGAAAGCAATACGGCGATTCCTCAGAAAGCTGGAAATAGAAATACCTTATGATCCCGCAATTCCTCTACTTGGTATTTACCCACAAGACATACGAGCCATAGCATGAGTAGATATATGCACAACAATGTTCATAGCAGCACTATTTACAATAGCAAAAAGATTGAGACAGCCTAAATGTCCATCAATTGAAGAATGGATAAACAAACTGTGGTACATACACACGATGGAATACTATGCTACTTTGAAGAACAAGGAAGCTGCAAACCACCACACAACGTTAAGACATTATAGTGAAATTAGTCAGTCACAAAAGGAGAAATACTGCATAGGGCCGTTATTGTAAAAGACTAAGAAAAAGAACCCACCCAAAGGGGAAAAAACAAATAACTATATTTATAATTGCTGATCACCAGGATGTATGGGATGAGAGGAGCGGAGGGAGGGAGGGCTAAATAGAGCACGGGGTAGGGAATAGACACAGGATAGCTTGATTACTTGAGCTGGACCTGGTTGGGAGGGAGTGGGGGGTGGGGGTAGTGGAGTGGGCAATACACAAGAAGGGGGAAGGGAAAGGAAGAACAAGAGGGAGGGGAGAACAGTTAGGCAGGTTCTCATGGACTAAGTGGGACAGAGGTAAATGAGGATGTATGCACAACCTTGGAATAAGAGGGCTTCGGGATACAGAGATTGAGGCATGGTTTGAAAGGGTAAAAGAGGGGAATAATGTTAAGATGCTTGGCTGTCTTTTGAATCTTGGTTTCCCTTGCCTACAATAGCGAAATAGACACTTGGGGGGGGGGCGATAACCAGAAACATCACAATAGAAAGCTTGTAAACCCGTCTTCAGCCTATAACTGATTTGCTGCTGTTGTTGTTGTTGCTAAGTACTGTGGAGTTGGTTCTGACTCACAGGGACCCTGTACAGGGTTTCCGAGGCTGTAAATGTTTACGGGAGCAGAAAGCCTCATCTTTCTCCCATGGGACAGCTGGTAGTTTTGAACTGCTGACCTTAAGGTTTGCAGCCCTATTCGTAACTACTACGCTACCAGAGCTTGGAATACCTTAAAGCAGCTAGAAATTGCCCAGTGAAAGAGACCTCCTGTGGAGCTTTTGCATTATATAAGACCATAGGTGGAAACCAGAATTCCATACAGAAGAGCAGAGAGTGTGACCCTACCCAAAGAGGCAGTGAAGCCAGGCATGGAGACAGAGATGATGACGTGGACAGATGGAGTGGCTGGGGAAACAGGACTTAAGGAGGGAGAGGGGCTGTGTGCTGACAGTCAGGGGGGCGAGCCTGTGGGGTGTATCCTTTGGTTATTTGATGGTGCATGGAGGGGATTGTAATCATTGCAATGAAACGAAATACGATAGGATGAATATAAGGTTCTCCCATGTAAACCCACATAATTCACAAAAAAAACTCAAAAAAAAAAAAAAAAACAAAACAGACAAAAAGTCAGAGTTAAAAGATAAATGACAAAATGAAAGAGCTAACTAAAAAATATAAATAAAAAGCTTTGATGTAGTACAGAACAAGGCGAAAAATGCAATGTTATCTGATAGTCCTTTGAGCACTTTCCAAATCATCATCCTCAAATAAAGTTTTGCATTATCCATAAAATATTCTAAGAATTCATAATGACACTAAAAGTAGAAACTGTTATCTCCATTTTACAGGATGAAACTGAGTTTAATAGCTGAGAACACAGTTCAATAACTAATAAATAACAAATAGAATAAAATTTTAATATAATATGGATGATCTTTAAACCTAAAATTGATCTCTTCTTCATTATCAGAGTTAGTTAATAATTAACGCTCAAAATTTCCAAAGTTAATTACTTATTCATTCATCTGGGGAGTGAGACAGGGCACTAGAATTTTTTATACTCTGATTATCAATATCTTGTATGAGTCAGAATTGTTACTGTTGGTAAGTGTCCTCAAGTTAGTTCTGACTCATAGTGACTTTGTGTGGGGTTTTGGAGGCTGTAAATGTTTGAAGGAGCAGCAAGACACTTCTTTCTCCCTCAGAGCAGCTGGTGAGCTTGAACCATCAACTTTATGATTAGCAGTCCAGTGTTTATCCTAACGAGTCACAATGTTCCCTAAATATTACCATAGTTAGGAAAACATTAAATCTGAATACCATTCTAGAATGGCTGGGTAAATTTCAACACAGTTGCCTGTCTAAATCCCAACAGAAAATGCAGGTGTCCCAGTGCTAATGCAGCAAAATACTCCATTTCTTAACATCACAGGCTGACTGCCATGAGGTTTTAAACAACTTACTTTTAAAGTCAAAGATACTCACAGGATTTTAAACTAGAAAGGAAAAAAAGCATTAAAGTAAAAATATAAAATGTATATTCATAAGCCATAATAGGAATATACTCATATAGGTTCATCTTTTTAGGTATAGATGAAAATGCAAATCGATGTAACTGTGAGCAAAAATGATCTAAACTGAATGCAGCTCCAAAAGTTAATACAAACGTAAGAATTGACAGGGAAGAGACATTTTTAAGTTACAGTGTAAACCGTTGAATCAATTCGGTCTCATAGCATCCCTGGATAGGATTTCTGAGGAGCAGCTGGTGGGTTTTAACTGACAATCCTGTAGCTCTAAGTACCGTGCTGATCTTACAGCGCCACAACAGGAATACAATGCATACATAATTCATATTTATAGAATTCAAATTTTTAAAACTCCACTACATTTTTGTAATTTAAAATCAAAAGCAGAAAGTTTTGATTAAAAACTAGTATTTGGAAAGAGAAATACGTGTGCTGGCGGCCAGGACGCAGGCTTGCAGAATGTGCCCCTTGGTTGTTTAAATTATTATATATTCCTGAGTGTTTTTATGTAAATCCAGCCCCCCCACCCCCGAAAAAATACTCACAAAAAAACAGAGGGACTAGAAGCAAATATTGTTTAGTGATGATGCACGGAGGAGATGTAATCATTGTAATGAAATGATGAGTGTAAAACCTATGTTCTCCCATGTAAACTATAACTCAATTCACAATTTAAAAAAACCCACCCCAGTATTTGTTTAGTGATTTTTTTTATTACTAATTTATTTATTGTACTCTGGTTTCTCATTAAGAATGGTGGTGGTGATTGTGTGCCAAGTGGAGTTGGTTCCGACTCACAGTGACCTCATAAAAGGTCTCCGAGGCTTTAAATCTTTATGGGGGCAGAAAACTTCATCTTTCTCTCAAGGAATGGCTGGTAGTTTCCAACTGTTGACCTTGATGTTAGAAGCCCAGCTGGTAACCACTACACTAAGAATTGTTGCTGTTGTTATGTGCCGTGGAGTTGGTTCCGACTCAGAGACCCTGTACAGGGTTTCTGAGGCTCTAAATCTTTACGGGAGCAGAAAGCCTCATCTTTCTCCCACGGAACAGCTGGTAGTTTCGAACTGCTGACCCTGAGGTTAGCAGCCTGATTCATAACCACTATGCTACCAGAGCTCCTTAACACTAAGAATAGTTCAGATTTATTTATTTTAGTAATATTTGATTAGGTCAAAGCTAGAGAAAAATTTAAAGGAGCACCTTTACATTTTCAGTAATAAGATTAATAGCAATATTTAATGCAATGTTTAAAAATAAGTATTAATGTAAGACAAATCTATGATGAACTTGATATTAAAATTGCAGATTTAAAATCTGAAGAGTATTGACTCAAACTTTGCACAATTCCTCACACTTGGATCACAATTCAACTAATTGCCTTATTTTTTCTCAGCAAAATTATTATTTTCTTTCAGTATACTATTATTTCTTTGGACTCCTGGTGTGGCACTGTAGGATCACCACTGGATGAAGCACAAGGTTGGCAATTAAAACTCACCAACTGCTTCTCAGAAACCCCATACAGGATCTTTATGAGTCACAACCAATTCTACTGCACTTAACAACAATATATGTTTTTATCTTGATCATCATTATTTTAATCATAATTTTGTTTTTACTTTTTTGTGTTTAATATATTTTTTATTAACTCTTGTTGTTAAATGCCATCGTGTACAGGGTTTCTGAGGCTGTACATCTTTGCAGGAGCAGAAAGCTTCAGCTTTCTCTTGCATAATGGCTGGTGGACTTGAGCCATTGACTTCATGGTTGGCAGTCCAGTGCTTATTGTAGAGGGTCACCATGCTCTTTTTATTAACTACTACAGCCAAATGCTTAGATGACCAATTTTTAATTCCCCTAATTTTCTTCTATATGCATTTAAAGTTGGATCCCAAATTATTAATGTGTAGTGTTTTATATGTTATTTAGTTCTAAATATGTTAAGTGTTTTTATAATTTTTGCTCTCCTCCCTGTCTTTCTGTCTTCATCATTCTTCTGCCAACCTCCCTTTTGCTGCATACTGACTTTTTTGCAAGTTATATGATGAGTTGTGAACAATTTAGACTTAATTTTATTTACTATTTTAATTACATTATTGTGTAGGTAAAGAATATATTCTATTTAATATTGGCCTTTGGGATTTTGGGGATTATTTTTGTTACTTTTAGAACATGGCTATTTCTTGAATACACATTCTGTGAAATTAGAAAAGTTTGAATTATCTATTCATTCATGACTCAATATATGTTTAATAAATTAACTATGGTGCTTGAATTTTTATTAAAATTTTAGTTAACTTGTTCCATTCCCAAAAGTGGTATGTTAAAATATTCTAATAGGAATTTGGAATTGGAAATTTTTACTGGGAATGCTCTCAATTTTTATTTTATATATTCTGTGGGATTTGAGCTAATTGCATGCAGTTTCAATTCTCTTAACAAAGTTTTCCTTTATTCATTACATAATAACTCTTAATCTCAAATGTTTTCTCCTTTTTTATTTTTATTCTCTTTCATTTTTTGGTTTAAAAATTGTTTTATTTTATATTTATCTTGCTACATTGTCTAAGTTTGTAGTTTGTTGGTATATTTATTCTCACTATTATTTTCAGCTTTTCTGTTCTGCTAGGTTTTAGGTGAGTCTCTTTAAATAACACTAAGCTTTTATAATTTATAATTTTATAATTTATATAATATGTAATTTATAATTGAATCTTAAAGCATCAACTATTTAAATACTGTAATTAATTTTAAATTTATTATGATTACTAATGCCATGAAACATTTTTTCCATCATGCTTATTTATCTTATTCTTATCCTCTTTTCTGTCTCAGTTAGCCATATTCTTTATTCTTGTCTTCTATCAATGTCAATTGTAAAATGTATTCTATTTTTTCCATCACTCATCTGACAATTTTTCCACTGTGACAGCTTGAGCATTGCTATGATGTTGGAAGCTATGTAAATGAAATGCCAGCGGTGACATAAACCTCCCATGGTGGACAGGTTTCCAGTGAGCTCCAAGACTGAGACAGACTATGAAGAAGTTGTTGTTGTTGTTAAGTGCCATCGAGTCGGTTCCGACCCATAGCGACCCTGTACAGGGTTTCTGAGGCTGTAAATCTTTACGGGAGCAGAAAGCCTCATCTTTCTCCTGTGGAGCGGCTGGTAGTTTCAAACTGCTGACCATGTGGTTCATAGCCCGATTCGTAAGTAGAGGTATATTATTTCTGAATTTTTAATCACTAGAAGCCTTATGAATAGCAGTGAAGAATAATCAGATATAGAGCCAGAAGATGAGCCCCTCAGGTTGGCAGGCATTTGAAGTACCACTGGGGAAGAGCTTCCTCCTCAAAGTAGAGTTGACCATGATGACACAAATGAAATAAAACTTTCAGGACCTTCATTTGCTGATGGGCACAACTCAAAATGAGGGGAAGCAACTCCAAACATCCGTTGTTGTTGTTGTTGTTGTTGTTAAGTGCTGTTGAGTTGGTCCCAACTCATAGCGACCCTGTATAGGGTTTCCAAGGAACAGCTGGTGAGCTTGAACTGCTGACCTTGTGGTTTAACCAACCTTGTGATCCAATGCATTAACCTGCAGTGCCACACCAGCACTCCATTAGTAATCAGAAAATGGAATATATGAAGAATGAATCTAGGAACATTGGAATTTGTCAAAAATGTAATGGAACATATAAAGATTAATATCATAGTGATTAGTGAGCTGAAATGGACAGGTATTGGGCATTTTGAATCTGATAATGACATGGTTTACTATGCCATGAATGACAAATTTAAGAGGAATGCCATTACATTCATCATCAAAAAGAACCTTTCAAGATCTGTCTTAAAGTATAGTGCTGTCTGACAGGATAATATCCATATGCCTTTCTTTAAGGGAGCCCAGTTGATTTCACTGTTAATAAAATTTATGGATCAACCACTAAAGCCAGTGATAATAAAATTGAAGAATTCTACTAACCTGATCAGTTTGAAATGGATCAAACATGCAATCAAGATGTACTGACAACTACTGGCTATTGGAATGTGAAGGTTGGAAACAAGGAGGATGGATCGGTAATTGGAGACTATGGCCTTGGTGAAAGAAATGATGGTGGAGATCACATGATAGAATTTTGCAAGACAAATAGCTTACTCATTGCAAATGCTTTTTTTTTTTTTTTAAACAACATAAATGGCCATTATATATAGGTCTCACCAGATAGAGTACAAACAAATCAAATTGACTATATCTATGGGAAGAGAGGTAGCATATAATCAAGAGCGAATGGTACTGAAGGAAGAAGTCCAAGTTGCACTAAAGAATTGACAAAAAATAAGGCTCCAAAAATATATGCAATACAAATTGAAATCTTTGTATTTAGGCTGCCTTGTAGGCACTCACTTGTCTATGTCAAGAAATTTGGAAGCGAGAGATCTGGTAAACTGATTGGAGGAGATCCGTATTTGTGCCGTTGCAAAGAGAGATGACCCAAAAGAATGTGGAAATCATTGACACAGTATCATTAATGTTGTTGTTAAGTGCCTTCGAGTCGGTTCCAACCCATAGCGACCCTGTGCAGAGTTTCCGAGGGTGTAAATCCTTACGGGAGTAGAAAGCCTCATCTTTCTCCAGCGGAGCGGCTGGTAGTTTCGAACCGCTGACCTTAAGGTTCGCAGCCTGATTCGTAACCACTACGCTACCAGAGCTCCTTGATATCACATGCAAATAAAATTTTGCTGAAAAAAATTCAAAACAGAGCTGCAACAGTACATCAACAAGGAACTGCCAGAAATTCAAGCTGGATTCGGAAGAGGATATCAAGCTAGGGATATCATTGCTGACATCAGATGGGCCTTGGAGAACAACAGAAAATACAAGAAAGATGTTTATTATTGCAAAGGTTTTTGACTTTGGGTATTTTGAAAAGCTCTGGATAACATTGTGAAGAATGGGTATTCCAGAATACTTAATCGTGCTCATGAGGACCCTAAAAATAGACCAAGAAGCAGTTGTTAGAATAGAACAAAGGGATACTGAATGAGTAAAAATCAGGAAATATGTCAACCAGTGTTGTATCCTTTCACCATATTTAATCCAATATGTATACTGAGTATATAATCTGAGCAACTGCATTTTAAGAACTTGTTATCAGGATTGGAGGAAGACTCATTAATAAACCGCAATATGCAGATGATACAACCTTGCTTTCTGGATGTGAACAGGACTTAAAATACTAACTTATGAAGATCAAAGACTACAGTCTTCAGTATAGATTGTACCTCAATGTAAAGAAAACAAAAATCCTCACAACTGGACCAATAGATAACATTATAATAAATGGAGAAAATTCTGAAGAATGCATAAATTATAAAATAGTATCATTAATGTCACATGCAAGTAAAATTTTTTCTGATGATAATACTAAAAATGGTCGCAGCAGTACATCAGCAAGTTACTGCTGGAAATTCAAGCTGGATTCAGAGGAGGACATGAAAATGGATGATCAGTGTTGATGTCAGATGAATCATGTCTGAAAGTAAAGAATATTATAGACATATTTACTTAGGTTTTACCAACTATGCAAGTGCATTCAAATGTGTGAATCATAACAAATCATAGATGGCTTATACTTATACTTGGAAAGAATGGAAGTTCCATAAAAAGCATGGAAATAGACATATGTCATGCACATAGACCAAGAGACAGTTTTTCAAACAGAACAAGGGAATAGTGGTGTGGTTTAAAATCAGAAAAGGTGTGCATCAGGGTTGTATACTGTCACCATACTTGTTCACTCTCTATGGCTAGCAAATAATCTAAGAAGCTGCACTTTATGGATTAGAATGTGGCATTAAGATTGGAGGAAGACTCATCAACATGTGACATGCAGATGAGGCATCTTGCTTACTGAAAGCCTTGGCTGCATAGTGCTGTCAAGTCAGTTTTGACAAATAGCAGCTCGGTATAGGGCTTGCAAGGAGTGACTGGTGGATTTGAACCATCCACTTTGCAGTTCAAATTGACCTTGTGATCCAGAGCTTATCCTATAGTGCCGTACCAAGAATCTAACTAGAAGACTTGAAATACTAACTGATGAAGTTCAAAGACCAGTCTTTAATATGGATTACACTTCAACATATAGAAAACAAAAATCTTTACTAGTGGGGCAATAAACAATATCATAATACACAGGGGGAAATGAAGATGTCAAGGATTTCATTTTATTTGAATACACCATCAGTACCCATGAAAGCAATAGTTAGAAAATCAAATAATGCATTGGAGTGAGCAAATCTGCTGCAAAAGTTCTCTTTAAAAGGTTGAAAATCTTTGCTGGTGGCATGACCCAAACCTTCATTACTGAAAGGCCTGGGAATTGCTAGTCATTTTGATGGTCCTTCTAAGGGAAACCTAGGCCAATTGAACAGGTCAGCATCACACTGAATTGAACTAAGGATGTATGGTGTTGTTAACTGCCATTGAGTTGGTTCCAAATCAGTGACTGTGTATAGGATTTCCAAGGAGTTGCCGCTGGTGGGTTTGAACCAGCAACCTTGTGGCTAGCAGTCCAGTGCTTATCCTATAATGCTACACCTAGACTCTATGTGAGAGCTAAACACTTTCAGGTTTTATTAAAGCTAAAAAGTTGTTATATTTTAATGAAAAATAAAAAGCTTAAAATACCACATCGTTGTCTTTTAAATGTTCCAATGCATTTCACATTAACAAAGCTTTAAAAAAAATTTCAGAAAAATCATCAAAAACAAAGATTTCAATCTAATTTAAAGAACTCTGTAACCACAAAGTTAAACATTGAGGTAGACTGTCTCTAGATTTAATACGCTTCCCACAACCTGCAAGTGCTCTGGAAGTGGTTGGAGAGACTTCACCATATAGGAGGTAGGATTTTGAATTAGACTCCTCTAAAATTCTTCTAAAATGTTTTTGTTTTGTTTTGCTTTGCTTTTAGGGGCTCATATCAATGAAATATTCATGAAAGAGTCAACAAGCAAAGAAACATCAAAAATTGCTGGCAGCCACCAGAAGCTAAGAGAGAATCATGGAACATTCCCTCTCTCAAGGCCCTCAGAAAGAATTGACATGGCTGAGGCCCCACTTTGTATTTCTAGCCTCCAGTACTATGAGAAAATAAACAAATTCCTCTACTTTAAAGTCACTCACCCACTTCATGTATTTTTTTTTATTTTTTTTATGCTATCTCAACAGACTGAGATTGTCATTGTTTTCTTATTTCTCTCGTTGTAACTACTGTTAAGTCTAAGAATGCTGCATTTTCACAATTACCTTAAGAGTTTCTAATTCCAGCCCCCACTCACACGATACCTTATTGGGCTGACCTCTGGGGTAAATTAAGAACTGCATGCTCAATAATTTAGATTTTATAACTGACAAAGTTATATATACTGACAAATAAAAGTATATTTACTACCAATACTTGAGCTTTTTCTGTTAGCATAACTAGATCAATAGTATGTGATAAGTTACAAAAAACTAAACTTATTTTATTAATTTTATATAATATACATGGTTGCTATGGGTTGGAATTAACTCGACAGCATTTAACAACAATGATCTTATTGCAAACAGTCTTGGTATTGTAATGGTTTATGTGCTACACTGTTAACTGAAAGGTCAGCAGTTCAAATCCACCAGCCACTCCTAAGGAGACAGATGAGCCTTTCTGCTCCCATAAAGATTCATAGTTCTGGATCGATTATATCAAATTAATACAGGGTCACTATGCATCAGAACAAACTTGATGGCACACCACCACCAGGATTTTATTGCAGAGTACTGGTGTGGTGCTGTAGTATAAGCATTGAACTGGTAACCATGAAGTGGTTCATATCTACCAGCCAGTCCTCTGGTCCTCAGAAATGCTATATAGTGTAGTTAATGAACCAGCTTGATGGTACTTAACAATAACAACAGGATCTTATTGGATAACTCTTTCTAATGAAAGTATTGTTATTTTTTTAGTTGAAGACCAATCCCTGGCAAATGCTGACTGTGTGGTTCAGGCATAAAGTCTTGCATAAAATTAATTCATTCATTCATTTAGCAAGACCTTTTTTTACTGAACAATATCTTTTTGAGCATCAATTATGTGCCAGGTTGTTGTTGTTGTTGTTAGGTGCCACTGAGTCGGTACCGACTCACAGCAACCCTATGCACAACAGAATAAAACACTGCCTGATCCTGGGAAAAACTCACAATTGTTGCCACACTTGAGCCCACTGATGCTGCCACTTTGCCAATCCATCTGCCTGGGGGTCTTCCTAGTCTTCTCTAAGAAGTGTTCTAAATACTGTGGTGGATCTTATATCGGAGTGATGACAGTCAAATGAGAAAGCAAGATCTTTGCAGTTAGTGGTAAATGCGATGAAGAAAATAGAACAGGGCAATGCCTTGGAGAGGGACTGAGCAATGGGAGAATGCTTTAAATTAAATCACCCACCAAACTTTTCTCTGAAAAGGAGATATTGAGCTTAAACCTGATAATTAAGAGTCAGACCTGTGACTGAGAAATGCAAATACAAATGCCCTAAGGCAGAAGGGTTGTTTTTTAAAAAAACAAAGCACGTCTTAAAACTAATCAGAAAATGGAACAAGATGAGGTCAACTACATAAACAGAGTTGAATCATAATGTTCCTTTATTTTCTGGGTTTTCTAAAAGCTGGTTGTCAGAAAGAGTACGATAAGTAGTATGGTATGGTTCAGATAACACAAATGTATAGGGTATGTTTAGGAGTCCCAGTGCAACACTCTGGGTCAATGTGCTAGACTGCAAAGTCAGTTTGAACCACAAGGTCAGTGGTTCAAGTTCACCAGCTGCTCCTTGAAAACTCTACACAGGGTCTCTATTAGTTGAAATGGAATCGATGGCAATTAACAACAACACGGTATTTTTAAGTAATTCTGGTAGCAGAGTGGTTATGAGTGGGGTTACTAACCTCAGTGTCAACAGTTCAAAACTACCAGCTGTTCTGTTGGAGAAAGGTGAGGTTTTCTGCTCCCATAAGGATATGTTGTTGTTGTTGTTGTTGTCAGGTGCCATCGAGTCGGAACCGACTCATAGCGACCCCATGCACAGAAGAACGAAACAATGTTCAATCCTGGGCCAACCTCGCTATCGCTGCCACACTTGAGTCCATCAATGATGCCACCTGGCCAATCCATCTCGTTAGGGGTCTTCCTCTTTTTCTCTAACCCTCCAC
>NW_006408523.1:43099730-43115980 GCF_000296735.1 Chrysochloris asiatica
AAACACTAAGTGCTCCCATGTTCTGTTTGAACAACTGCCTCTTGGTCCAGGTACAGATTCCTCATGAGCACAATTAAGTGTTCAGGAATACTCATACTTCGCAATGTTGTGCATAGCTTGTCATGATCCACACAGTTGAAAGCCTTTGTGTAGTCAATAAAGCACAGGTAAACATCTTTCTGGTATTATCTGCTTTCAGCCAAGATCCATTGGATATCAGCAATGATATCCCTCATTCCACGGGCTCTTCTGAATCCAGCTTGAACATCTGGAAGTTCTCTGTCAATGTATGCTTGCAGCTGTTTCTGTATTACCTCAGCAAAACTTTACTGACATGGGATATCAAAGATATTGTCCTATGATTTCCTCATTCGGTGGGTCACCTCTCTTTGGAATGGACACAAATACGGATCTTTTCCAATCAATTGGCCAGATAGTTGTCTTCGAAATTTCTTGGCATAGATGAGTGAATGACTCCAGTGCCACCACCCTTTATTGAAAGATTTCAATTTTTATCCCATCAATTCCTGGTTCCTTGTTCTTTGCCAATTCCTTTAATGCAGCTTGGACTTTTTCCTTCAATATCATTGGCTCTTGATCATATGCTACCTCTTGAAATGGTTGAACATCAAATATTTCTTTTTGGTATAGTGACTCTGTTTATTCCTTCCATCTTCTTTTGATGCATTCTATATCATTCAATAATTTGCCCAGAGAAACCTTCAATAACGAAAGTCAAGGGTTAGATTTTTTTCTTCAGTGCTTGCAGCCTGAGAAACGCAGAGCATGTTCTTCCCTTTTGGTTTTCAGACTCCAGATCTTTGTACATTTCGTTATAATAATTGACTTTGTTTTCTCGAGCTGACCTTTGAAATTTTCTGGTCAGCTCTTGTACCTCCTCATTTCTTCCATTTGCTCTAGCATCTCTATGCTGGAGAGTATGTTTCAGTGTCCCATCTGACATCCATTTTGAGTTTTTCCTTCTTTCTTGTCTTCTTTTAATGACTTTTTGTTTTCTTCTTGTTTGATGTTCTTGATTTAATTCCACAACTCTTCTGTTCTTCGGTCTTTAGTTTTTAATTATGAAAACTGTTCTTCAGATGATCTCTAAATTCAGGTGGGATATATTCAAGGTCAAATTTTGGCTCTTGTGGACTTGTTTTCATTTTCTTCAGCTTCAGTTTGAATCTGCATATGAGCAATCTGCCTAATGGTCTTGTTTTGACTGATGATATGAAGGTTTTCCATCGTATCATTCCACAGTGTAGTCAATTTGATTTATGTGTGTTCCATCTTGTGAGGTCCATGTGTATAATTGTCTCTTATGCTGTCTAAAAAACTGTATTTGAAATGAACAAATCATTGACTTTGCAGAATTCTATCATGCGATCTCCAGCATCATTTCTATCACCAAGTCTGTATTTTCCAACTATGGATCCTTCCTCTTTGTTCCCAACCTTTGCATTCCAATCACCTATAATGATCAATACATCTTGATTGCATGTTTGATCAATTTTAGATTGAAGAAGTTGGTAGAATTCTTTTATTTCATCCTCAGTGGCTTTAGTGGTGTGTGCATAAATTTGAATAATAGTGGTATTAACTGCATTTCCCTGCTGGCGCATGGATATTTTCCTATCACAGGCAGTGTTGTACCTCATGACTGATCTGGATATGTTCTTTTTGACTATGAATGCAACATCATTCTTCTTTAATTTGTCATTCCAAGCATAGTAACCATGTGGTCATCAGATTCAAAATGGTCAATACCAGCCCATTTCAGCTCACTAATGCTTAAGATATCCATGTTTATGCATTTCATTTCATATTTGACAATTTCCAATTTTCCTAGATTCATACTCATATATTTCATGTTCTGATTATTAATGGATATTTACAGCTGTTTCTCTTCATTTTGAGTTGTGCCCCATCAGCAAATGAAGGTGCTGTGGGGTTTTATTCCCACGGGCTTTACTCCATTCATGTCATCATAGTCAAATGTACTTTGAGGAGGCAGCTCTTACCCAGTCACATTTTGAGTGCCTTCCAACCCGAGGGGCTCATTTTTCGGCACTATATCTGACAGTGTTTCTCTGCTATTCATAGGTTTTCAGTGACTAAATATTCAGAAGTAGTCCGTCACTCCTTCTTCCTAGTCTGTCTTCTTCTGGAAGCTCATCTGAAACCTGTCCACCATTAAAATACCCATGGCATAGCCTCGGGAATCATATATAGGGTCACTATGAGTTGGAACCGTCTCCACAGCACATAATCACCACCACTGCCAAGGTATACTTGGGCGCTAATAAGCACTGCAAGAGAAGCATGAGGAATTCACTTCTGGTGGTTGTGTGGATTTACTAAATACAGGAATGTATTAGAACCAGAAACAGACAGACTTCCAGTTTTGCTTCAGTGAGTATTCTTGGATCCAATTAAGCCACCTTACTGTTTGTGTTATTATGTAAATGTGTTAGTCTGCACACATTTAAAGCAGCAGAAGAAACATCCCCAAATTACTCCATACTTTCACTTGAAATAGGTGCTTATTTTAAGTTGAAGCTTAGTATTAGAAAAAACTCACTTATTTCTATCCCATAAATTTAAGGAAGACAGTATTTATGAAGGTAAAAGAAAGTGAGAACTGATTTTATCCGTGGAATTCAGTTAACACAGAGATCTAATTTGGACAATTTATATAAAAAGCTGTTTCTCAACTGATAAATTTAATTGTCAATTCTTCTCATGTCTTTGTGGATGCAACAGACAGGATGTGATTATTTATACTAGAATTCTTGAGCTGTTTCTTCACATTATTATACTATCAATTGATTAAAAAAACCAGTTAAGTGAAAATATTAAAGATATTTACATATATTTTGCTAGATATCAGATATATAGAAATAATAAATCACATTTTAAATGTTGGGCTCATATCCAATAGCCTGTATTCATAGCAGTAGTACCTATAGCTTTAGTATTATTTTGTATTTATTATATAAAATAAATCTATATTGATTGAGAAATGAATAATTCTCAGTAATTTACTGAATGAGAAATATCAAATACAAACTGCTAGTTATTTCCAAAATAGAGAAGAACTGCTGTTGGCATCGTAAAATAACAATGTCACAAACTAAATGAATACTCAGTTTGCAAACACTTTGGAACTTTACTCAGAGAAAGACTTTTTAAAGCTGCTTTCATGAGGAATGGAAACGGAAGCACAGGAGAAAGTAGGACAGATGATATCACATTGTAGGGAATGCAACCAATGCGTGAAACAAAGTGTATATAAATTGTTGAATGGAAAACTGATTTGCTCTGTAAATCACTCAATTAAAAGAAATAGATAATGTGTATCAGTGTAGGATAAGTGCTGGACCACAAGGTGGGTTTAAACTGCAATGTCAGTGGTTCAAATCCACCAGGCTCTGCTTGAAAACCCGAAATGGGGTCTCTGTGAGTTGGAAGTGACTTGATGGCATTTAACAACAACCACTATTATGAAAATGTATTTCATATTAACTATAGATTCTTCCATTCAATTGACAGGCCTCTAAAACATTTCATGCATTTCATTTTTTATTTTTGGACACATTGTTCCTGAAATTCTGAGCACAGAAATTAAAATAATGTAAAATAGTAAAATAACATTTTACTGGTTTCCACTAAAAGACAGCAAATCTAGTTTCCTATATTGCTACACACACATACCCTTCTTCACTTCCAACAGATTATTTTGAAACAAATCCCAGAAATCATATGATTACATCTATAAGCTTAACATTTATCTATAAAGATTTTGAAAGATGCTACAAAGGAGCCCCTCCAGCAAAACACAACTATTTGCTCTGAGTCCTTTTCAGTTTTTCTCCCTCAATGAACTAAGCTACCCATGACTAATTTAGATTCTCAAATTCATTCTTCTTTCCCTTAAGTATTGGTTGTCAGTAACCTTTTTTCCTGGATCATTCTTGTTCCTTAGTATTTCAGTAATAAAACTATTTTCCAGTCATAAGACACAGCTCAATGCCAGTTTTTAGCAGCTTTGCAGTATGACATGAAAGAAAGAGATAAAAGTAACTTAACAGATGCTTAACGTAGTGGTTACGAATTGGGCTGCGAACCGCAAGGTCAGCAGTTCGAAACTACCAGCTGTTCCGTGGGAGAAAGATAAGGCTTTCTGCTCCCGTAAAGATTTATAGCCTCAGAAACCCTGTTCAGGGTCGCTATGGGTCGGAACCAACTCGACGGCACTTAACAACAACAACAGATGCTTACATATCTCAGAATTTCCTTTTACGTAGCTTTGCTATATAATTTCCATATATACACAAAAGGTACCGACTCATAGAGACCTTATGCACAGCAGAACAAAACACCGCCCAATCCTGGGCCAACGTCACTACTGTTGCCACGTTTGAGTCCATAGATGCTGCCACTTGGCCAATTCATCTCGTTGCGGGTCTTCCTCTTTTTCTCTGACCCTCCACCTTACCTAACATGATATCCTTCTCCAGTGACTGGTCTCTCCTGACAATATGTTTCTATTATGAGAGACACAGTTTGGCCATCCTGGCCTCCAAGGAGCACTCTTGCTGTACTTCTTCCAACACGGATCGATTGGTTCTTTTGGCAACAGTCTTATATACACTTTCCTTTAGTTGATTCTGATTCATAGCGACCTCATATACGATTTTCAAGACTGTAAATCTTTATTATGTCAGACAGCTTCGCCCTTCTCCTGCAGAGCAGCTGGTGGGTTTGAACTGCCAACCTTGGAGTTAGCAGTCCAGTATTTTTCCTATAGAACCACGAGGGCTCAAATCTAGTCTCAAGATGCTGGAAGTGCAAGAGAATGGAATGTCTATCTCTCTAGTATTGGTTATGGAGTGGCAGGAAGAATAGTCTTTAAATTCTCAATCTTTTACTATCTATGGGACACTTTTGGGTTTCCTGTTCAATATTATTTCCTTGTTTCCTATAAGGATCACCCTTCCCACAATAAGTTGGCAATAAGGGAGTTGAGTTGTAAGTGGTAGGAGAAAAGAGTGAAGAATCTAAACCAACTTAAGCTAGCAACAAATAACCGTGCTGTTCTTAGGTGTTGTCCAGTTGGTTCTGACTTACATTGACCCTATGCATTAACAGAATGAATTACTGCCTGGTCTTGTGCCATCCTTAAAATTGTTGTTACGTTTGAGCCCATTGCTGCTGCCACTGCATCAACCCATCTTCTTGGGAGCCTTCCTCTTTTTCTCTGACTCACTTTACCAGTATTAGCTCCTTCTCCAGGGACTGTTCCCTCCTAATAATATGTCTGAAGTATGAGAGACAAAGAGTCATCAAGCTGGCTTCTAATGAGCATACTGGCTGCACTTCTTCCAATACAGATTTGTTTGTTCTTGTGGCAATACATAGTACTTTTATTCTTCTTCTTGAGCAGTACAATTAAAATACACCAATTCTTATATGGTCTTCCTTATTCACTGTCTAGTTTCACAAGCATATTAAATAATTTTAAATACCACGGCTTGGATCAGGAGCACTTCAGTTCTCTAACTGATATCTTTGCTCTTGAGCAATTTAATGGGGACTTGTGCAGCAGAGTTGCCCAATGCAATACTTCATTTGATTCCTTGACTGCTGCTTAGGTGACTGTCAATTATAGATCGAGGTAAAATAAAGTCTTTGAAAAGTCCAATGTTTTCTTCATATATCATGATATTATTTATTGCTTCAGTTGTGAAGATTTCCTTACATTTAGGTGTAATACATATTGAAGGCTGTAGTCTTTGATTTTCATCAGTATTTTAAGTCCTCTTTTATTTTTTGAAGCAAGAATATTTCATCTGCCATACATGTATACAATTAAAATTTCACAGTCAGTGAAAGTCTAATCAGGGAAGCTCACCTTACGGCATGCAGAAGGTAGTCATTAAAGTCTTATTTATCATTGATAAGAAGTGTTTTAAAGCCAAAAACAGATTTATTAAAATAAAATTGCATCTGTTAGTGAATTACTAACAGATGTAGTTACGTCCAAATTAAATCAGAAAATCATTCTCTGTTCAGTATCTTATTTTCCAGGAATTATAAAATATGTTCACTCAAAGGGTGTACAACCTTTTCTACTTAACTTGTATTAGCCTTCAGCTCTCTTGGCAATAGGCCCTGGGCCTCCATGGTACGTTCTTCTTCGCATTATTAGTTCCAAGGTAAGCTCTTTGAAATTAGTCAAGCTTATTTGATTTTTGTTCTACCACAAAAATGCCTATAAATATCTTACTTTGAAATGGTTCTGCCATTGTTTAACAGCTAATAACCACTCACACCCACCACTCAGCTGTCAGTTTGTCACACTGTAGTGGCTTGAATTTTGCAGTGATGCTGGAAGCTATGCCACCAGTATTTTGAATGCCGACAGGATCATCAGTAGTGGAGAGGCTTGAGCTGAGCTTCTAGACTAAGACAGACTCAGAAGGAGAGGAGACTCCTCCCAAATGTTTAGCCACTGAAAGCCATATGAGTTGCAGTGAAACATTGTCAGATAGCACCAGAATACTAAATATTGAAACATGATGAATAACACCAAAATATTGTCAGATATGTGCTCGAAGTCAAGCCCCTTAGGTTGTAAGGCATTCAAAACATAATCAATATCCTAGGCATTAGTGAATTTAAGTGGACTGGTTTTGGACATTTTGAATCTGACAATCACATTTTTAACTATGTCAAGAATGAAAAACTGAGCAGGAATGACATCACATTTATCATCAAAAAGAACATTTTAAGATGTATCTTGAAGTATAATGATGTCTGTAATAGAAAAATATCCATATACCTACAAGGAACACCAGTTAACACCATTATTACTCAAATTTATTCACCAGCTATTAAAGCCAGTGATGATGAAATTAAATACATCTATCAAATGTTTTCATCTAAAATTTATCAAGCATGCAATCAATATGTATTGATAATTATTGACAATTGGAATGCAAAGGCTGAAAATAAAGAGGAAAAATCAGTAGTTGAAAAATATGGCCTTGGTGATAGAAACAATGCTGGAGATTGCATGATAAAATTTTGCAAGACCAACGATTTGTTCATTGCAATTACCTTTTATAAACAATATAAAAGATGATTATATACTTGGACTACACCAGATGGAATACATAGAAATCAAATTGACAACATCTGTGGAAATGGTGGAAAAGCTTTCTTATACTCAGACAAAACAAGGCTAGGGGCAGACTTTGGAACAGATCATCAATTTCTCATATGCAAGCCTGAAGCTGAAGAAAATTAAAACAAGTGCATGAGACCCAAAGTATGAACTTGAACATATACCATAGGAATTCAGAGATCATCTGAAGAACAGATTTGATGCATTAGACACTAATGATTGAAAAACAGAAGAGTTATGGTATGACATCAAGAATAACATACAGGAAGAAAGCAAAAGGTCATTAAGAAGACAGGGAAGAGAAAAAAGACCAGAGTGGGTGTCAGAAGAGAGACTTTACATTTTGCTCCCTAGTACAGGGACGCTAAAGTAAATGGGAAGAAATTATGAGATTAAAACTCAACAAAAAATTTCAAGTTGAGGATTATAATGAAATGTGCAAAGACCTGGAGTTAGAAAACCAGAAGGGAAGAACACGCTCAACATTCCTCAAGCTGAAAGAACTGAAGAAAAAAGTCTAGCCTTGATTTGAAATATTCAAGAATTCCATGGGCAAACTATTGATTGATGCAGAAAGCATCAAAAGAAAAAGAAGGAATGCAGAGTCACTGTATCAAAAAGAAATGGTTGATGTTCAACCATTTCAAGAGATACCAATGGTACTGAAGGAAGAAGTCCATGCTGCACTGAGGAATTGGTGAAAAACAAGGCTCCAGGAATTGATGGGATACAAATTGAAATCTTTCTACAAAATGATGTAGCACTGAGGCACTCACTCATCTATGCCAAAAAATTTGCAAGATAGTAACCTGGTCAACTGATTGGAAGAAATCCATGTTTGTGCCCATTCCAAAGAGAGTTAAACCAGTGGAATGCAGATATCATCAAACAAAATGATTAATAATCACATGCAATTAAAAATTTCCTGAAGACTATTCAAACCAGAAATCCAAGACAGATTCAGAAGAGGGCATGCCACTAGGGTACGACTACTGGCATCAAATGGAACTTTGAAAAAAGCAGATAATAGCAGAAAGACGTTTACTTTTGCTTTCATGATTGTGCAAATATTTTCAGCTGTGTATATCATGACAAGTCGCGGGTAATATTGAGAAGAATTTTATAATCTTGGTTCTTATATGAGGGTAAGTCTAAAAGTATTGCTACAAAATCTTAGAAATCTTTATTAAACAAAAATATCAAGATGTGAAGCTATTGTTCGTTGACATATTCTCTGTTTAGGCTTATACACTTCTGAAGGTGGTGTTTCCAGCTCTCTAACCCTATTCCCAAAGAATTCTGCATGCTTCTATTTATACCATGTAAAAATGGCACTTTGGCATCCTTGAATGACTCAAATGATGTTACTTTTAAATAAGAGCAACGCAGTAAGGTAGATTGGGGGTAAGATTTCCCAAGCAAAATATTCTCATAGGACAGGTTCTAAGAATGAGCAGGTGCATTGTCATGATGGAATACAATTCCTTGACCCAACTTTCCGGATCTTCTCCTCACCAATGTCATTCTCAGTTTTCTTAAAACTTGTTCATAATAACTCCCGTGATTATCTTGTATTCTTTGAAAAAATCTATAAATATTATCACTTTGAAAAAAAACAAACAAAACTGTTGTCCTAACCTTCTGAGCTGACCCCTCTTCCTTGAATTTAATTGGCCAGCAAATCCCCTCAGGAACTTTTTTTCATGACACCCTAATTAGACTGCCTTATGGTGTTGGAGGAGAATATTGAAAGTGCCATGGGCTGCCAAAAGAACCAACAGATCTGTGTTGGAAGAAGTACAGCCAGAGTGCTTCTTGGAGGCCAGGATGGCCAAACTTCATCTCTCATACTTCAAACATATTATCAGGAGGGACCAGTCGCTCCTGACATATCATATTTGGTAAGGTGGAGGGTCAGAGAAAAAGAGGAAGACCCCCAATGAGATGGATTAGCCAAGTGGCAGCATTGATGGACTCAAGCATGGCAACAATAATGAGGTTGCTATGGGTCAGTATCAACACGATGGCACCTTAACAACAACAACAATTAGACAGCAAAGCCATTTGAACTGCAAGGTTGGTGGTTCAAGCTCACCAGCTGCTCCTTGGAAACCCACTACAGGGTTGCTATCGGTTGGAATTGACTTGATGGCACTTAACAACAACAACAACAATTAGACTAAGACAAGTGTATTACTGAGAAAACTTGTTTGTAGCCATACATTAATTGTAGAGACATGTTTAAGCACATTTTGTTGGGAATAAACCTGTGCGTGTATGAATTGGAACCCTAGTAGCAATACTTTTTCAATTACCCTCATATTTAGGTCACTGCTACATTTAAAAATTTTTCGTATATGGTATAAACTATGGGTCCAACTTCATTCTTTTGCATGTGGAATCTATTTGAAGCGACATTTGAAGCGACTATATTTTCCCTAAGGAGCTCTGGTAGCGTGGTGGTTACGACTCGAGCTGCAAACCGCAAGGTCAGCAGTTCGAAACTACCAGCTGCTCCGTGGGAGAAAGATGAGGCATTCTGCTCCTGTAAAGGTTTACAGCCTTGGAAACCTTGTACAGGGTCACTATGAGTCAGAACCGATCCCACGGCACACAAAACAACAACAACATATTTTCCCTATTGAATGTTCTTGGAACTCTTGTAGAATATTAATTGGTCATAAATCTGAGTTTTGAAAAAAAAAAAGATGACAAGAAAGAAGGAAAAGACCAAGATAGTTGTCAGAAGAGACTTTGATACTTGCTCTCCAACATGCAGATACTAAAGCAAATGGAAGAAATGAGCAGGTGAAAGAATTGAACAGATATTTTCAAAGGGCAGCTCGAGAAAACAAAGACAAACATCATAATGATATGTACAAAGACCAGGAGTTAGAAAACAAAAAGGGAAGAATATACTCATTTCTCAGGCTGAAAGAACTGAGGAAAAAATTCAAGAATTAACTTGATATATACTAAAACCTCCTTTGGACAAAACATTAACTGAGGGAAAAAACATCCAAAGAAGATGGAACAAATACATAAAGTTATTGTACCAAAATGAAAAGGTTGATGCTCAATCATTTCAAGAAATTGCTTATAATCAAGAGCCAATGGTACTGAAGAAAGAAGTCCAAGATTCACTGAAGGCAATGGAAAATAACAAGGGTCCAAGAATTAATGGAATACAAATAGCAATTTTTCAACAAACTGATGCAGCACTGGAGGCACTCACTCATCTATGACAAGAAATTTGGAAGACAGTTACCAGGCTTACTGATTGGAAGAGATCCATATGTATGCCCAATCCAAAAATGCAATGTGGAAATCATCAGACAACACCATTAATACCACATGTAAGTAAAATCTTGCTACAGATAATTTTTAAATGTCTGCAACAGTACATTAACAGGGAAGTGTCCGAGGTTCAAGCCAGATTCAAACAAGGATGTGAAATGAGGAATATCAGTGCTAATATCCGATGGATCTTGACTGAAAGTAGAGAATACCAGAAAGATGTTTACATATGCTTTCATGATTATGAAGAGCTTTTGACTTTGTGTATCATAAGAAGCTATGAACTACACCGCAGACAATGAATATTCATTCCAGAACACTTAGTTGTGCTCATGAGGAACCTACACATAAACCAAGAGACAGTCATTCAAACAGAACAAGGGGAAACTGAATGGTTTAAAATCAGGAAAGGTGTGTGTCAGTTTTGTATGCTTTCACCATACTCATTCAATCTGTATGCTGAACAAATAATTTGAGAAGTTGGATTATATGAAGAAGACTGTGGTATTAGGATTGGAGGAAGACTTATTTACAACCTGCAATACGCAGATGATACAACTTTGCTTGCTGAATGCAAGGAGAACTTCAAATACTAACTGATGACGGTCCAAGAGCAAAATCTTCGTTATGGATTGCACCTCATTGTAAAGAAAACAAAAATCCTCACCTGAACTAATAAATAGCATTGTGATAAATGGAGAAGAGTTGAAGTTGCCAAAGACTTCATTTAGCTTTGATCAATCATCAACACTCATGAAAGCAGCAGTTAAGAAAGCAAAAGGAGTGTTGCATTAGACAAATCTGCTGCACAGACCTCTGTTAAGTGTAAAATCAAAGATGTCAGTTCGAGGACTCAGGTGTTCCTGACTCAAGTCATTTTCAATCATCTCATATGCATGTGAATGTTGGACAATGAATAAGGACTCGGGTATGCCTATCCCAAGCTATTTTCAATAGCCTCCTATGCATGTAAATGTTGGACAGTGAATTAGGAACTAGAATTGAGGCATTTGATCTATGACGTTGTATGAAAATCTTAAAGGTACCAATGACTGCCAGAAGAATAAGAAAATCTGTGTTGAAAGAAGTACAACCAGAATGCTTCTTAGAAGACAAGACGGCCAGACTTCATCTCTCATACTTCAGACATATTATCATGAGGGATAAATTACTGGAGACAGACACCAATGGTTGGTAAAGTGGAGGATCAGCAAAATGAGGGAGATCCCCAATGAGATGTGGCAGCAGCAATGGGCTGAAGCAGCAATTGTGAGAACGACACAAGACCAGGTAGTGTTTCATCACAGTGAACATAGGGTCACTATGTGTTGGGACCAACTCGATGGCAACTAACAATAACAGTAACCATTAATAAATACCTCATGCCAAATTACCCTCCCATTTAGCCCAGTAAGGGAGGCAAAGGCAATATATTTCCTGATGAAAAAGAAAAAGCTGAGAGATAGTGGGAATCATATTAAGATAACAAAGACATACCCTCAAGAACAGGGCAACATAAGAAATAATGTCATGCTATAAAGAATGTGTACTTTGATTTATCTCTTGAGATTTATCTATATGGGATCAAAAATGAAAGACTGTCTCTGTAAAAAGCACTATACAATGAATAAGAACAGACCAATGCCATCATCTGAGAGAAACATCAGCTTCCAAGTATGTCATATCCTAGTGAGACCTTCCTGGATGCAGTGTTATCATGAACAAAAACAATATCATTCTGAAGGCAGCTGGTCAGCATGAGACACATCAGAGAAGTGGGCATGCATCAGTAAAGTGGACACATCAGTGAAGTGGTCTTCATACTGGCCAGGTAAACAGTGTTCTCTCAGAACAGGTCCACCTGGAACAGCAAATACTTCTGAACTCTGAGAGGCAAGCCAAATCTCAGAGTTGGCATGACTGGCCTCAAGACACACTCTGATCTCTCACCAGAGCACGAATTAGAAGTCAGACCTGAGTCCTCTCATCCCCAGTTCCCCTTTGTTTAAATCAATGACTCTCAACTTGTAGTCCCTGAACAACTTCTTCAGCATTGCTTGGGAACTGGTGAGAAGTTCCAATGTTTGGTCCCCACCCCAGATCTACTAAATTAGAAAGTCAGAGTCGGGGCAGGGGAGCAGATATCTGTGTTCTAACAAGTTATTTGAGTGATTCTGATGCATGTTCATGCTTGAGAGCCCTTCTTAACATCACAGCACAGTGCCTTATAAATAGTAGATATTTAAGGTATGATTTTAAATAATTACAAATGTCATGCTGCATTATTTTTATAACTCTAGAACATTGAGAAATTGAATGAAAAATATGCTTCAAATATCCCTTTTGGAGTTTAGTGGCATTAGGAAGAAAATCTAAAACAGTTTCGCCATCCAGATGCCTCTAACATTACACATTGCATTTTAATTAAAAATTTAAACAATCAGAATATATCTTAGCACAATGCTTCTGCTGAGTATATGGAGTTTCACTGTTGGTAAATTGCTATGTGGCTAGTCCATAGTTGATAATTACAGTGCCTTGAGTGTAGGGTCCTCAGAAATCCTATCCAGACAGAGTCTCTATGAGTCGGACCCTACTCGATGACATTTAACAACTGTAGTTAAGAAAACAGTGATAAGGATGGATTCATTGCAGTAGATTTAAATTTTGCTTTCAAAAGTTTCTTCTCTACCAAACTTCTATAGCTCTAAAGGATGTATGCTTAAATAATTCTTGATGACATTTCTTTCAAAATGCAATAAAATAGTTATGCTTAGATCTTTATAGTTTCTCACAGATTTTCTACTGTAAACTTCTAAACAACATGAATACGTAGTGATAACATAATCTTTTCAGACACACAGCTAAAAAGTAGATAAGCTTAAATAATAACATATAAATAATTTAGTTTTCCTTTCATGTACAGTGTCTTACAAATGCTATAGATGCATAAGGAACACTAAGTTAAAACTTTTGGAGATTGCAATATTGTCCAGGGACCTGGTTTTCTAGGCTGGTTTCTATGCTGCTACACGGTAGTGTTCTCGTGCTAATGGAAGTGGCATAGTCCACTCTCCTGTGAGAAATGCAAGATTCATTTTCAAGTTCTGCAAACAATTTTCTACTAACACTTTCCTTTGTAGGATTCCAAAATCAGAGCTGCTTGAGTGGCAGCTTGGTTTGTATTAATAGTTACTTGAACTAATGGAAATTCCAGAAACTAAAGATGGGTTTATGAAAAATATGCAGACACAACTCTTAATTTTTCCTAAACAACTTTTGGTTTGATTTGCAATTGTTAATGTACCACTTCATTAATTTTCTCTTCCATGATGCAGAATCAAATCTTAATATTTTATTTTCACTGATGTGTTCCCCATTATTCTCCAATTTCAGTGATGTGAGTGTTTTGGAAAGTCAGTGTTGTGTTAGGGATTAAGTATTTTAAATTTTGCAAGATCAGATTTCAGAAAACTGACTCCAAGATATCAAGCTATAAGCTTGGTTATAGAAGCCACTGTACCTTGAGAATAAAATGAACCATTGTTATGCACGAGGCTTTTATTTTCTTTTAATTTCATTAATCTTGCTTATTTTACTGAAAGACAAAAGGATAAAAAGAATAGGCTCCAATTATTAATATATATTAAATCTGTTTAATAATATCTGATTTTATTTTTCAAATAAATTCATAAAATAGCTACCGGAATTTTAAAAAATACTACATAAGACTTCAGTAGCAATATGATGATCCTTTTCTTTTTCATATTGCAAATGATCTGCAAGGGCATGGCTAGCCTACAACTATAGGTATGCAAAAGATCATTTACTTGGTGATGTTTTATATGCATGATGTAAATTTCTCTTTTAATGATATTCTTCTTAGATTAGTATTAGAATTAGTTGGCATTCCCTGTCATTACATCAACTGACAGCACAGAAAATATGCCACTGAGCATTCAGAGCACCTGGAAAAAGGCAAACTTTGATTCTAAAAATACTTACAGGTAATCCACCAAGAATCCTGAAAATATAATACAGAGTGGTAAGAGACTGAAGGAACTATGAAACCTGCTATTTCAATTTATAGATGATTGAACAGAGACCCATTAAACTAATTAGCATGTCCAGGGCCAAGAAGCCACGTCACAGGAAACATTCAAATCTAGCATTTCTGAGGCTCAGGGGAAAAAAAAAAAAAAAAATGGGACCAAACTATTTTCATTGCTTATCATGTGCCTAGTGTTATGCTTTACTTGTATCTTAGTTCTGTCTCAATTTTGTCCTTTTAATGTACTTTATTAGTTGTTAAAATACTAGGAATATCTTCGGACTATATACCTTGTTGTTATTAAGTTGGTTCTGATTCATAGTGACCCTATATAGGGTTTTCAAGGCTTTAAATCTTCTTGGGAGCAGAAAGCCTCATCTTCCTCCTGTGGTGCAGCTGGAGGGCTTGAACCGTGGACCCTGTGGATCACAGTCCAGTGCTTCCTGTTTGGAGCCATCACTCTCCCTACTACATGCCTCTCATACAGTATTTCAAATTTTTGCACATATGTTACAAGGAAGTGCAACAAATGGCACCACCATCTCTCCTAGAGCACTTGGTCTCTACCTCGCAGCTGGGTTTGATAATCCATTGCAATGGTCACACAGAACTCAGACGCCATACTCTGGTTATTCGGAAAGTTAACAGGTTACAACTCAGGATTTGTTGTTGTTGTTGTTAAGTGCCATCGAGTCGGTTCCGACCCATAGCGACCCTGTATCAGCAGTTCGAAACTACCAGCCGCTCCGCGGGAGAAAGAAGATGAGGCTTTCTACTCCCGTAAAGATTTACACCCTCGGAAACAACTCAGGATTAGACAGGTTTTTTTCAGTCACGACAGCCTCTTCCCAGGAGGTAGGCCTCTCTCTGGTTCTTGGTCTCTCAACCCTGGGCCCTCTGGCCTCTGCCTTGCTTCAGCAATGTCACAAAGCTTTTAGTGCTGCTCCACACAGCTGTAAGCCTCAGCCGGAAGGCACTTGGCGCTAGCTTCGTGGGTCACCAAACCAAACTCCACCAGTTAAGCTCCTGGAGGCACCCTATTCTACAAGCAAGCCTCCTGCCTGAAGTCACTCTGCTGTATGCCTGTGCTCCCATAGCTTTGTCTTATGTTTCAAGGAGGTTTGATGCACGGGGATCTCAGGGTCCAGAGGATGTGCTTCCCTCCTGACTCTTCTTCCTTGTTGTTAAGTACCATCGAGTCAGTTCCAACACAAAGTGACCCTGTATAGGGTTTCCAAGGAACAGCTGGTGAGCTTAAATCACCGACCTTGCAGTTCAAACGACTTTGCAGTCGGACGCATTAGCCCACAGCGCCACACTAAAATCCCCTCTTCCTGCTTCTGAGATGGCTCATTTTATACCCACATTAGAGTTCTAAGTGTTTGCAATTGCAATTAACCCTGTTAACCTATTAACGGCTCACAACTGAATCGGATATTCTAATCAGCATCTTCCTCTTCTTTCTCTTACCCAGACCCATCTGGAAAAAAAGTCATTTGGTGGGAGTTTCAAAGACTCTGACTAGAAGAGACATATTAAAGTACTTCACTGCACTGCGTGAGATATAGCTGTTGATGAAGTACGGCCAAGCCTAAAGAAGTTACAAGTGGAAAAAGCACAGTACAAAAGATTCTCAGTATATTTGAATATATAAAAATCTACAACTTCCATCAAATACTGTGTGAATGATGGCTATAGGACAGAATATAA
>NW_006408523.1:43118205-43140364 GCF_000296735.1 Chrysochloris asiatica
AGTGGTGGGTGTGGGTGTGGGTGTGTCCACTCACTCAGGCACCCCCTCTAGTCACCAGAATGGAAGTGCACAAACAGTGGGTGGGGAGGCAATGAACAGATACCAAAAAAAAAATCAGAAGAAAGCAAAACTGGCAAAGTGTATTGTCCACCTTTGCTCTAAGCTTCCCGCGGCATTATTCCATGGTGGGTCTGCTACCCTGCTTGGTCTTGCTGTTTGGTCTCGCCCAAGTTGTTGGCTCTGGGCCACTGAGCCTGGCAGATTCTAAAGTATGAGATTTCTTACTCCTGCTACAAGTCACACTAGCTATAAGCCTTCAAACTTTTAAAATATTCCTAGATATGTGGTTTAGAGATTTGGAGCTCTGCCTTGAACCTGCTTTGTCTGGTATTCTGCAGTATTGCTGATGGAGAACTTCACTGCACCTCTAACCTATCCACCATCCTGGAACAGTTTTTAATATGTAGAAGTTTTCTTGTTTTGCTACCGTTACTCTTTCCCTCTACTTTGCCTAATGAGCTCTTACATTATCAAAATTCACCTATTCTTCAAGATCTGGTTTAAAAGATACTTCTTCTATAAAAGTTTCCCTTTTTTATTTCCAAAGGAAGCAACATTTGTCTTCCTTTGTATAGGACTTTGATCTCATCTAGTCCTGATGTGGCACTGTGGGTTAATTCACTGGACTGCAAGGTCAGTTTGAACCACAAAGTTGGCAGTTCAAGCTCACCAGTTGCTCCTCGGAAACCCTATACATGGTCACTATGAGTCAGAACCTATTCAATGGCACTTAACAACAATAACAATTGCAATTATATTAGCTTTTATATTGTTAGCTATGAAAAAGTTTTCTTCTCCTAGTTTTGGTTTGTTTTTCAAACCCACTAGTATTCAAACTTATTCTGTTTCAAATCAAAACAGTAACATGAGCAAAATAGACATTAATATGTGAATTCAACTTATAAAGTTAGTTTTCTCTTTTCATAAGAAGTATAGCTTGTCAACCTTTTCTTTCTCAGATATTATTTTAAGACAGTTTTGCATTTTATTTGAAAGTAGGTATATATGATATAATTCTTATGTGCAATTTTTATTTATCATGAGTCATATAGATTACTAGGTGTCTGTGCACAGTAATCTAATTACTATAGTGTAATTCTTAGATAAAGATAATTTCAGACTCCATAAGTGTTTAAAATCCTCTATAAAAATACCACAATGCCTTTTGACAGTGAAATGATTCTAGTGATTATGTCTGTAATTACTTAAAATTGGGAAAGAGAACTATGGTGGGAAGAGGTACCCAAAAAGCTATATGTGACAGAGTTAGGTAGTTCCAGATGAAGCATTTTGAGATCAATTTCCCTTTTGAACTAAACATTCACTGGACAGTTTCTTCGCAATGAATGTACCATGATGCTAACTAACACTAACATGTTAGTGACTGTATAGCACTTACAAACTGTAACTAATTCTCCAGTGTATCCCTGTGGGGCAGCTTTTCCAAGAGATGTGAAAGCCTTCTGTAAACAATTTTAGCTGTTGTAGATAATCACAATACATGAGGTAAAAGCTGTGCCTCTTAAATTAATTTCAGAGTGAAGTTTCATTGAATTCAGTAGTTAAGCATGTGACTAAATGCCAGATTTCTTTTAGGAGAGATTATTTTTCTGTACTCATAAGTTTGTACAGGTCTTCAATGAATTTTTTTTTTTTTTTTCATTTTCCTTACTGTTTGATTGTTGGTGGTAGTCACTAAAGGAGCCCCAGTGTCGCAGTGATTAAGCACTAAGCTTTTAACAAAAAAGTTGATGGTTCAAACCCTCCAGTCACTCTGCAAGAAAAAAAAAAAAGTACCTGTCTGCTTCCTTAAAGACTGCTCTGTTGCTGCCGTTGTTGCGTGTTGTGGAGTTGGTTCTGACTCCTAGCAACCCTGCATAGGGTTTCTGAGGCTGCAAATCTTCACGGGAACAGGAAACCTCAGCTTGCTCTCATGAACCAACTACTGGACTCCATCTGCCGACCACATCAGTTCTATGCTACACCACCACCAGCAAGTATCACAGTCTGAAATACCCTATGGGGCAGTTCTACTCTGTCTTAGTGGGAGGCTATGAGTCAGAATTGACTTGAAAATAATGGTTTTGTGTGTGTGTGTGTGAGTACGGTGCTTTAGGACAAACACTGGACTGGTAGTGGCAAGGTTGGTAGTTCAACTCCACCAGCTGCTATCCTAAAGCCTATATGGGGTTTCTGTGTATGGAAAGCAACTTGACAGCACACATTAACAGTAACTAGTGATTCCTGATCCGCAAGCCGACCATATTGGAGTTCTTAAAACAGTTCTTAAAACAGTCAGAAATCTTATAAGCAAATATAACTTTAAAATTTGAAATAAGAACTAGAGCACAAAGTCCTATTTTTTATTTTCAGTATTGGAAAAACTGTCTGGTAAATTGCAAGTTGTTAACATTGGTTTCAAGAAGCTCAGGACCAGTGATGAGTACTAATGAGTATATCAGAAAAGGGTTGCTCCCAATGAAAGGGTTTTTTGGAGTTGCTCTTTTTTGTCTCCTTTTTTTCTCAAGGCAGAGGACAGCACTTCATAAGCATTACCTCATTAATCTTCACAACACCTCTGTGACACCAGTTTAATGAAAGAAACCAATATCTTCGCCCACGTTCTAGATAAAGTGGAACGCAAGCATTTCTTTTTCCACAAGGAAGCCCATTTTGACCACAAAACGGCCCCTGAGGGACCTGGTCTGCCTCTGGATCTATAAAAGCAAGGACAGAAAGCTTTATGCTTTCCTTTAGGGAGTAATACAGCTGAGGTAGAGGCAGATGTGACTTTTACCCTTAGTCTCCCAATACACTGACTAGAAAACTCTGTACATCAGCTTTAGAGAGAGGAAAGCCAATATTTGGGGAAGATCTGAGGAGATGCTGTGAGTAGACGTCTCTGGATCACTGAGGACTTGCACATTCATCTCTGTTTTTCATTTGGGAAACAGACACTCAGTGAATAGGAGGGTGCGGGGTCATCCTAGATGAGCTGTCGATTTACACTTGCAAATGACTCTGAATGGTGGGAACTTCCTGCTCTGGATGATCCGCAGCCTAAGCAGGAAAGCAGTGACTGCCATTGGAGCAACAGTGGAATCAGCAGCACCCATAAGCTGTCTTAGATTTCTCCAACTGTTTATTTTGGAGTTAGGTGTTGTTGTTGTTGTTAAGTACCATAACCACCCTGTACAGGGTTTCCGAGGCTGTAAATCTTTACGGGAGCAGAAAGCCTCATCTTTCTCCTGTGGAACAACTGGTAGTTTCGAACAGCTGACCTTGAGGTTGACAGCCTGACTCATAACCACTACGCTACCAGAGCTCCTTACAGCTGGATACATATATGTAATATAGACATTGTAGTTCTTAGTTTAGAATTCCTCAAAATCATCTGCTTGAAAGTAAGAAATCTATATGTAAATATTTATGGGAGAAGTCTCTAGGTGGTACAAGTAGTTATTGTGTTACACTGCTCCCTGAAAGCTGTTCAACTTAACCATGAGACACATAGGAAGAAATGCCTGAAGATCTACTTTCAAAACATCAGCCATTATAAACCCTATGGAGCACAGTCCTTCTCTGACACACATGAATGAGGTTGCCATGAGTCAGGGTCAGCTCCACAGTAACTGGTTTTGGCATAACTATGTTTAGAAACATAGTTTGTACTTCTACAGAGCAGAACTTAGCAAAGAGCAAGAAATTATCTATTCTTTTACCATTTAGAATTTCAGGAGCATAATAATAATAACAACAAATACAAAGAATAATATCACCTCTCAGAATGTCAGAGCAAGTTTAACAATGATATTCCTACCTAATGAAAACAAGAGCAACACTGCACATTGTTGACTAGGCATGTGTGAGCCATGCCAAATTCTATGTTTTGTCACAATTAACAGAGTCATGGTGTTGTATTCTAGGATAATCACTAGCTGCTCCTAAGCAACTCTGTACAGGGATGCTATGAGTTGGAACTGACTACACGGCACTTAACATTACAATTGTCAGGTGCTCTGGTGATTCAGTGATTAAGCACTGGGCTGCTAACTAAGAGTGGTTCAAACCCACCAGCCACTCTGCAGGAGAAAGACGTGGCAGTGTGTTTCTGTAAAGATGACAGACTTGGTGTCCCTGTGGGGCAGTTCTGTTCTGTCCTATAGGGTTGCTATGAGCCACAATTGACTTCACAGCAGTGGACTTCTGATGGGCATGATACTAAACAAGATGAATAAAATAAATGTTGATAAGTGCTGAGGAGAAAAGTAAGGTAAAGATGGGGTAGTGATTGTGTATCTGTGTGTGTCTGTGTGTCATTGGTGCTTCTAATCTAGAAACAGTGGCCTGGGGAGACCTTGGTTTATTATTTTGAAATAAGCATTTATGGAGCAACTACTAAGTACAAGATATTGAAGTTACAAGATTGAAGTTAAAACTCTCATATCAGAAATCAGAAGCACAACACAATTATAATCCAATGTGACAAGTGCAGATAGATTGTTTATAAAATGCAGCTGGGCTGAGAGGACAGGGTACCTAAATGCTGTGCAGGAATGGCGGAGAGAGTTTGAAAGAGTACTGAACGATATAATGGATATACTTTATCCAAGAACAAGACATGTACAAGGCAGCAAAAATCATCAGACAAAGAAAATAGCATGCACTAAGACATGTTGGCAAGTCCTGATGTGGCACTGTAGGGCAAGCACTGGACTACCAACCTGAAGGTTGGTGATTCAAATTGACCAGTTATTCCTATACAGGGATGCTATGAGTCTGAACTGACTTGAAGACACTTAACAAAACAGCAAAAGCATGCTAGACTTTCTACAGAAAGGAAGGACAGCATGTCAAAGGTAATTAGGGAGGTGGGCATAGGAGACAAGAAGCAGGAAAGGTAGGCTGAAAGAAAATCCTGACTCTTAATAATACTTAATGAACTTCTGAATACTTAATGAACATTACTGATTCTTAGTATCCCTATGAGTTCCTGATTGTTAGTACCCTTCTCTTATAGAAGAGGAAAATAAGGCAGAGAGAAGTAACTAATCTGCTGAGAATCACTCTTTTAGGAAGGAGTCCTGGTAGCCTCGTGGGTTACGAACAGAAGGTCAAGGGTTTGAATCTATCAGCTGCTCCACAGGAGATAGATGAGGCTTTCTGATCACATAAAGAGTCATAGCCTTAGAAACCCTATCCATGGTTGCTATGAGTCAGAACCAACTCAACAGCACGCATCATCCTCACCACCACTCTTTTAGGGAGGGACAGGAGCTAGATGCAAACTAACACTAGCTGGCTCCAGAGCCAAAGTTCTTAGCTTCACATGCCATCCTGAGCCCACATGTGATCTCTGCAGTTAATCTTCCAGTCTCAAAGAATATTAAGAAAGGAGAAAATACCGTATGCTAGAAGCTAGGAATGCTAGTCATAGCCTCATCTTTTCTGTATCATATAAGAACCTTTATGTTCTAATATTTGTAAAGTAGAGCAGCACAGTCCTTCCCAGCCTATCATTCTATGTTATGGAACCCCTATGTTAAAAGCCTCTCTTGTTTGTGATTTCAAAATGAAAAATTAACTTCCTTTCATTCATAACCTATGGCATGAGCTTTAACAGGCCACATCATGAGAAACTGTCCTCCCTTCAAAGTACACTCATCCCATCCAACTGGGCTCTCTGTAATTTTCACCTGTGTGGCAGTGCCTTGGTCTCAAGTCTCCCCAGGGCTGTACTGTCCTCCAGAAACTACCCTAAGATCTTACTATTGCCTCTAAGAAGGTGCTCGGCTCCACATATTCCCCATAGCTGGGCAGAGATGAGTCATGGGACTGAGGCTTAGGAATAAGGGAAGTATAGCGGAGAGCATTGACTAACAGAGCCCAAACCTAGAATCCCCTAACCAGGGAACTAGAGGTTTGTGCTCTTTACCCCTGGAGCTATCTTCTCCTTTGAGCTCACTCACAAATATAGTTCTTCATTCTTGTCACTTTATGTTTGTGAGAGGAATCCATGGGTAAATAGTTGGTCAGTAGTTAAATCCCACCAGCAGCTCCTCAGAAAGCCTGTACCGACTCACTATGGGTTGAATTCAACTCAACGGCATTTAACTATAACACTGGAAGCTATTACCTAAATGGTTGCAAAGTTGAGTTCATTCAGAAGCACCTCAAAAGAGAGGCCTGGAGATCTGTTTTGTTTGTTTTTTTAAGTTTTTATTGTGAGGTTTGCATGAGAGAACATCGGCTTTACACTCATCCTATCATATTTTGTTTCATTGCAATGATTACAATCCCCTCCATGCATCATCATATAACCCCAAGGGGTACACCACACAGGCCCACCCCCTGGACACCAGCACACAGCTCTTCTCCCTCTCTGAGACCAGTGTCCCTAGCCATACCATCTCTCCACATTACCATCTCTGTCTCCATCTCTGGCTTCACTGCCTCTCTGGGTAGGGTCCCACTCTCCACTCTTCTCACTTGATGGTCCCAGTTACCTCCACTCCTGGGCTACAAAATCAATCACTCTCCTCCTTTTGTCAAAAACACATCTACCTCTATATTTCCTACCCTCACAGTCAGTCCTGATGGCAATTATTCACTATTGTACCACAAGAGTCTTATCCCCATTTCCTTTTGCCAGTCTGGTCCCAATTGATTGGAATTCATTAGAGTGATTTTACCTTCCCCCGCCCCATCTGGAAATAAGCTCCTTCATGAAAGCTTGTAAGTCAGTCTCTTCTTGCCTTTATAGCCCTCCCCACCCCCATTTTGGGTAGCCAGTGTCTAAGTTGGCCATCCCTGTCAACCTTGTGTACCGAGGGGGTGGGAGTGATCCCCACTGTACAGATTTGTTCCCTTTTTTGAGCTGCTACATCCATAAGTGTAGGTAAAGTTCATCAAACTGTAGCAAGTCTGGTGATCTATTTTGAAAAATCAGTCACTGAAAACCCAGTACAGCACAGTTCTACCTTGCCATTGAAGGATCGCCATGAGTCATAATCAACTCAGTGAAAACTAGTTCTGGTTTATGTTTGTGCAACGAAGCTTTTTCTGAGTCTGCCATGTTTTGACAATCCCTAGATACAGTTTTAAATTCCAAACTGTACGTATATGTTGTTGCAAGGTTAGCAACTTTTATCTTTACTTCAAAGATAATCTTTACAAATTATCTTATATTAAATGTTAATTTCTTCAGCATGGGCACATCTTGAAAATTGATTATAATATTTTAAAAGTTATATTCATTCATCACCAATAAGGGGAAGTGAGGAAAAAACAGCAATGAAGCTGTGAGCTAAGCCCTACAATGTTCAATAGACTCCTGTGAACCCAGGTGGAGACCGGGTTGGCCAGCAGTGTGCAAAGACCTGGGGACTCTTGAGCCCAGAGTCAGTGACAGCCACAGAGGACTAGAGTGGAAAGTGAAGCTTCCAGCTGATAAGAAGAGAGGGCATATGCATAAGAACACCCACACTTGCAAATAATATCCACTTGACCTGGCTTCAATGGCTGGATGATCAGAGCTCAACTAGAAGACGAAAGAAGAGGGAGAAAAGAGTAATCTGATACAATTTGATGAACTTGACTTACACCTATGGATGCAGTAGCTCAAAAGAGGGAACAAATCTTTAGAGCGAGGATCATTTCCACCCCCTCCACACACAGAGTAGACAGGGATGGGCAACTCGGACATTGGCTACCCAAAATGGGGGGCGCTACTACCAAGGCAAGAAGTGTTGGCTTACAAGCTTTCAAGAGGTAGCCTAGAATCAGGGGGCGTGGAGGAAGGTAGAATCTCCACTGAGTAGTATCCAATCGGTCTGGATGGGGCTGATGAAAGGAGATGCGGATAGGTCTCTTGTGATACAATGGTGAATAATTGTCATCAAGACTGATTGTGAGGGTTGGAATTGTAAAGGTAGATGTTTTGTAGGAAAACATTTTGTTTTGCAAAGGGGAGTGATTGACTTTGTAATCTAGGAGCGGAAGGTCCCTGGGACCATCGAGGGAGAAGAGTGGAGAGCGGAACCCTACCCAGAGAAGCAGTGATGCCTGAGATGGAGGTAGAGACAATGACATGGAGAAATGGAGCAGCTAGGGACTTTAGACCCAGAGAGGGAGAGGGGCTGTGTGCTGATGACCAGGGGGCAGGCTTGTAGGGTAGACTCTTTGGTTGGATCATGATGCATGGAGGGGATTGTAACCATGGCAATGAAACGATATGCGATAGGATGAATGTAAAGCTAATGTTCTCCCATGTAAACTATCACAAAATTCACAATAAAACATTAAAACAATTATATTCAACAGTACTTTTTTTTTCCTTTCCCACTTTAATTTTTTTAAAGTATTCATAGTTTAAGATGCTATGGGGTGGGGTGGGGGGGAAAAAAAAGAGAGAAGAGAGACACAGAGAGAGAGAGCAGAGAGAGAGACTTAGGTAGTTCATTTGAGTCATCCAGTCATAGTAATTCCAGTTTTTCTCTCTTGTCATTCTGAGGCAAATTCGTCATTGTGCTTCACTGGCATGAGGACCTTTGTGATCAAAGCCCAATATCGAGACAGCTAGGTTGGACATGGTATTACTGGACCTAGACTTAATCTATTTGGTCAATTCAAGAGGATCAGACAGTGGGCATGACCTGGGAATGTGCTTTCTGTTTTGCTGTTCTGGGTTAGGTTAGAAATAAATGATTCATATGTTGAAAAAATGAATATGTATGTGAAACAGCACCATACTTTGCAGTTGGTTTGAGAGCAGAAGGTTGTGAAAATAGAGTTTTAACAGAGGAAGAGTGAAAAAAGAAAAACAATTCTGGTGCCAGTTTGTTGAACTCTTCTCTGGTTCCTAATAAGAAAATCACTTTTTGTGCTGTGCTCTGAGTCCTTTGTCAATTCAGGGATTCAAGTATTTGAACTTCATCCAATGCCGAGGGCAAGCAAATGCTCAAAGCCAATGCTTGTTCAATAATTGTATTCAGTGAATTCTTGCTGAGTGTCTTCTATGAGGTAGGCTTTGTTAGAGTAGTTAAGAAACCTATGGTAAGAAAAAAGAGTCATGGTGCCTGCCCTCTGGAAGATGCACTCCAGTATGAGAACCAGATATGAACAAAATGACCGTACAGATGTATAATTTCTGGAGAACTTAATTCATACAATTCAGTGTCTATCAGAGAAAGACACAATCCTATGTTCAGATGCCAAAGAAGATGCTATAATTCTCAAGAGAGGGGATTTTAAACCAGTAGATTCTGAGTATACAAATGTAAAAAAAGAAATGAAGAGGTGGTATCTGAGAACACCAGAGTGTCACAGAGGGCATCCAATCATGTGGCTGGGCTGTTAAAGGAAGTGTACAAAAGAGGAAAAGAAGTTTATACATAGGGATGATACACAGGAGTGTTTTTGTCTCCTTAGGATCCTCTGAGCGCAACGTGAACTGAGACTTGAAAAGAAAAGCTGAGTGGTGAAAGATTTTATTTTAACTGTGTTTGAATAAAGAAAGAATAATAATAAAAAGAAATAGTTTCAGTGTTTGGAATAGATTATCTAATTACTAACAAATGATAAATTGAAGACAATTTTTCTACTTATGAGAAATATCTTCAAACTGGAAATGATACAGCAAATGACAAACCAAACAGCATTAAGTAGGGACTAAAGTAAAGTGATGAGATTATCTAGATATTTTAGATGAATTGGTATGAATAGGAGAATTACATCTCAAATCATAACTACTGACAATATCTAAATAATCATAAAAAATGGAATTGTGGAATAAATGTAATCAAATGCTTGCAAAACAGGAAAGGAAACTTAAAGGAAAATAACAGATCAGAATCAGGCAAAACATTGAAAAAGGATTACCAGTTATCAGATAGGTTATGGGTATCAGGTTGTAAAAATTAAAAATCCACATTAGAGGTGATAATAGCAGCTCAGGAAAAGCATGCTATGTCAAAATTACCACATTGCTTTTTATATAGTTAGGACACTGACAGATCATAGATTAGTCTTCTCTTTGTTAAATACAAAAAATAGGGGAAACAAGGAAGGGAAGAGAAGGAGAAGGAGATGTGTGAGGAAGGGCTGGAAGAACTAAACCTATCATTTACAGATTCAATAGACATAACTAAAACTCATTAGCATAAGTTACTGTGAGGGGTACTTTGAAAAAAAAAAGAGAGACAGAGAAAGTGAGAGAGAAACTACCAAACTGTCATTTTAGTTTCAGTTCCTTACCAGGCAATGATATATAAATTATTTAGTCTCAACAGCTTAATGAGGTAGGTCTTTTTTCTCCTTTTTATAAATGAATAATTTGGCAACGTAAAATTTGACATGTATGTTTATGTTCATACACTCAGAAAACAGTGAAACTGAGATTTATAACTAAGACACCTCAGTGGCAAAGCACCAGTAATTTGCATTCTATTACTGTGTCTCAGAGAAAGAGTCTTCCCACCAGAAAAGATGGCCACCCATGCAGTGCATTTTCATGGTGGGCTACCTGTCAGAAATAATGAAGAGAGGTCTTAGAAATTGGATGAAGAACTGCATTATCCAGTGTCTTAGAAGGATGTTTCCTACTATAATGTTTGGTATTTTTATGATTCTACATTTCCTAAGTCTGTTAGCCTTCTTGCTGTCATAACCCTTCTAGAAGATTTACATTTTCCAAGGTTGGTTTGCCTACCACAAGAAGTGATCAAATTTCAGGGGAGCTATTTTGGGGAAGGAAAATCTCATCAACAAATTACACTATGTAGGCATCTGTCTACATTGCTTTCATTAAGAAATAATGCATTTCGATTCCACCTCTGGAATCGTTTTCTGTGTGGCTAATGGTACCAGGCTACAGTTCTATTTAAGTACCATCCGATGTTTGCTACTGACTTCACAAGATACATGTAAACTAATAATTTAATTGTAATAAAGAGGAAGTCTTGGAGCATAGGAATTTTATAAATCTTTCTCTCTACATGTGGAATTTTATTTAACATTTTAATCTACACCATATGTTGCATACTTAATTTATAATGAATCAAAAAATAAGTTGCTGACTGCTAGAACACAAAGAAACAAGCAATAAAGGAATCATCCAAAAATCAAAATATAATCAATGAAAGCTATGCTGCCACTACTTTAAAACCTTAACATGAATTTAAATAACTAATTCAAATTAACTGTGATTTATAGTTCTTTTTACCAATTATATTTCTGTGTACCTCTTTTTCTATATAAAATAATAATTAACCTGAAAATGAATTCTACCTTTATTTTTCAGTTCAACTCTTTTACTTTCCTCTACCATATAAATTATGTCTGCCTAAGCCCTCCTTTTTTTGCTCTTGAGTGCTACAATTCTATACACCTCTTTAAAAGACAGAAGATCAGATGGACAAAACATTGAAGAATGAATTTCTAGAAACCCGAAGGTAGCTAATTTTACAGGTGTGAAAATATTTGAGTTATTTGGAATTGAACAGAGATTTAAAACTATTTGCATTTTTCTCCAAGTAGGAAACCCAGATAGGTTAAGAGGACCCTGGTCCCAAGGAGAAAGTGAGTTCCCATCATGCTTCCTCGTTTATCATAGACTGAAACGAGGAAAGGGGAACTGAGATTTTTTTGACACCGACAAAAAAACCCCATTTAACCCTGGTCACTGCTAGACACCTTCCATACATGATGACATTTCATTGTCACCATACCCTTTTTAGAGATAAAGATACTGAGGTGGAGAGAACTTAGATTACTAATTAGTGGTGAAGTTAGAATCTGAAATCAGAGTTAGAACCCAAGCCAGTGTCTTCATTATTACAAAAATCAAAAAGGCTTTTATTACACAGAATTCAACTATATTTTATCCATACATTGAGCAATATGGTTTTTCTTGAAGGCACCCAAATGTGAGAGAGAGGTTGGAGAAAGGTTTCTTGGATAAGACAATAGAGGCAGGTCTAGGAAAGCTCAGAAATCAAACTTGGTTATCTGTTGCCAATAATAATAACTGAAGGAAGGACTAGCTGTGTGCCATCAAGTCAATCCCAACTCCAAGCGTTTCTAAGTCTGTAAATCTTAATGTGAGCAGAAACACTCATTATTTTTCTACAAAGTGCAACTGTTAGATTCAAACTACTAACTTTGCAGTTTGCAGACCAGCTCATAATCCATTATGCTATCAGAGTTCTTAGGCAAGGCAATATTGGTTCAAAATTTGCCATAGATGCAAACTATTGCAAAGAGCTGAGGAGGTGGTGTTTTCCGACAGGAGGCAGATGATAATAAATCAGCGATTCAGGGCTCTGTCTCACTGGAGCCTCAGACCAGGTCTGCAGGGCCAGGTCAAGATGGGCAACTAATGGAGGAAAGGAAGGAAAGGAGGAAAGTGGGGTTACTGCTTGTGCGAGAAGGCACCAGTCCCACAGGTGTAGAGAATGGTAGGAGAGCTTTGGGAGAACGATCCAGAAAAGTGACCCACTTTCAAGTCCCAACAATACAAGGACCTGGAATTACCATAGGGGTAAATCTTATGTGGAGAAGAGGTATAAGAAAGGAGGAGTTGGTTCTAACATCAGAGCTAAGACCACAATTAAATCTGATTCAACTTACCCTTGGAAATCACTTAAATCATCCATGGTACACAGTGATTATTATATATTCTGAGACCCATGAAGTTAGACTAAAGGTAGAAGTGAACGGAATATTCAACAGTTTGAACCATACAGAAACATTCTTGACTGCCTTTGGAATTTATTCAACTAATTTTCATTTTCACCTGCTGTGGTTTTAAGTTATGGTAATAAATTCGCTATCCCTTGATGGAATTAAATGTCATTGTGGAGTTACATCTTACCTTCTAGTGAAATCTTATATTTTAAAGTAATGATGTTAAATGTGGAACATCAATATGTTAGGACTGTCTTGTGTAAAACTGGTTCATCATAAACAGATGTGTTAGTGAGCTCTAGGGATACCAGGAGAATAGCCATTAAAAGACTATCTGTGATCAACTAAAACAGGGACAATGAGAACATGCCTGAAAAAGTTGCACAGTAAGTCAAATTGATGGCAATAAAGTTTTGCCATCACCTCTGTGCAGTAAGTAGTAAACCAAATCACAAAGCAGTCAACTGTAATAATCATAAGATATGACATTTCACACATTTGTTTGTTCTTAAATGATCATATCATTAACAACCTGTAATACACAGATGATACAACCTTGCTTGCTGAAAGCAAAGAGGACTTAAAATATTTACTGATGAAGATCAAAAACCACAGCCTTAAATATGGATTGCAACTCAATGTTAACAAAACAAAAAACCTCACCACTGGACCAATAAATAATGAGATACATGGAGAAAAGATTGAGGTTGTCAAAGACACCACTTTAAAGTGTTCAAGAGAAAAGATGTCAGTTTGGGGACTAAGGTGCCCCTGACCCAAGCCCTGCTGTTTTTAATAGCCTCATATGCATGTAGAAATTGGACAGTGAATAAGGAAGACCAGAGAAGAATTGATGCATTTGAGTTATGGTGTTGAAGAAGACTATTAAAAGTGCCATGGACTGCCAAAACTACAAACAAATCTGCATTGGAAGAGGTATAACCAGAATGCTCCTTGGAAGCCAGGATGGGCTGACTTCATCTGTCATACTTTGGACATATTATCAGTCCTTGGGGAAGGACATCATGCTTGGTAAAGTGCAAGGTTGGTGCAGGACCAGGCAGTGTTTATTCTGTTGTGCATAAGGTCACTATGAGTCAGTACTGACTCTAAGGCCCCCTAACATGCCTGAAAAAATTGCGCAGTAAGTGCAAAATGATCATATATATCAGTTTTATCTATTTTCCATCCTGGATGGTTGTTGTTAAGTGCAATTGGGTCAGATCTATCTCAGAGCAACTCTGTATAGGGTTTCTGAGTAGTAGCTAATGGGTTTGAACCTCTGATTTTATGGTTAGGAATCCAGTGCTTATTTTACAGGTATCTAAAAAAAGAATGTAAAATAATGACAAATAAAGACATCCAAACCTTTGGCTGTCAGTTCCTACTCTAACTGGTTCTATAAAAACAAAACAAAACAAAACAAAAAAACACTTTTAATAGGGTTTGCATAGTTGTAAATCTTTATGAAAGCAGACTGCCACGTTTCTCCCCCAGTGAGTGGTTATCGGGTTCAAACCACCATACTTTCAGTTAATAGCACCAATGTAGTTGTTGTTAAGTGCTGTCGAGTCATTTCTGACCCATAGCGACTCTGTGTAGAGTTTCCAAGGAGCAGCTGGTCAGCTTGAACTGCCAACTTTGCAGCTCAAACTGACTTTGCAGTGTGGCACATTAACTCACAGCGCCACACCAGGACTCCATAGCACCAATGTTGTTGTTATGTGCCGTGGAGTCGGTTCTGACTCATAGCGACCCTGTACAGGGTTTCTGAGGCTGTAAATTTTTATGGGAGCAGAAAGCCTCATCTTTCTCCCACGGAACAGCTGGTAGTTTCGAACTGCTGACCTTGAGGTTCGCAGCCCGATTCGTAACCACTACGCTACCAGAGCTCCTTCATAGCACCAATAGGGTTCCTGTAATGACAATAGCTCTATGCCATGGAGTCGATTCTGACTCATAGAGACTGATAGAGTTTCCAGAATCCTGTTGCGGTGCTTCAGTATAATGTGCTAGACTGCAACATCAGTTTGGGCATCAAGGTTGGCAGTTAAAACCCACCAGCCGCTCCTCAGAAACCCTATAGAGGGTCGCTGTGAATCAGAACAACTTGACAGCACTTAACAACAACACGAGGTTTCCAAGGTTATAAATCTTTATGGGAGCAGAATGCTTCATCTTTCTCTGGTGGAGTAGCTGGTGGGTTTGAACATCGACCTTGAGGTTAGCAGTTCAGTGATAATAGTCAGATTAATTTGCATATCAATAAGCTAGGCCCAAATAAGCATAATTGTTGAAAGTCTCAGACATGAGAGATAATATTCAAGCTGTTAAAAAAATCACATTTTAATAGAAAAACGCTTAGTTTTTAACCAACAATGTTACAGTGATTGGCATTGGATTCTGATGGATTTTAGTTAAAAAAGTATCAATATTCTCTCCAAGATTAAAACTATGGTATTAGTTAGGATAGTCCAAAAATGTATGAAAGCATTTCCAAAAAAGAAATCTCAAAAATAATCACTAGAATCAGAGTTCCTAAGGGGGTTATTTTTCAGAGCCCTGGAAATGAAATATTTTTCCTTTTTTTAAGGAATGGGTACATTAATTTACTAAATGACTCAGGCTGTGAACCACAAGGTCAGCAGTTGGAAACTACCAGCTGTTCCGCAGGAGAAAGATGAGACTTTCTGCTCCCGTAAAGAATTACAGCCTCGGAAACCCTGTACAGGGTCACTATGAGTCGGAACCAACTCCATGGCACATAACAATAACAACAACAATGTGACAGCAAGATTAACAAGCAAACTTTTCAAAAGTTTTCTCTGATCAAACCACAGAACTTTTCCTCCCCTTCATTTTAGTCCTGCCAGAGGATTTTGGATGCTGGGAACCAGTAGCGTTCCAACTTCTGGGATTGATGGGACTCGGAGGCTTCTTGGTAGACTCACCATTGTTGGCTGACTTTACTACATAACTGAATCACTATGATTGCTTAGACTTATCAAGGATCAGAAGAAAATACATTGTAATTATCCTCCTTCATTCACTTGCCTCCATTCCCTTTGGAGCATTCTCCATCAGGTCCTGTTCCATAGTCACTCTAAATGAGATCACTTTCACTTCTGAATTCCTGTATCATTGTTTATGCTCATTTGATTGTTACCTTCTGCTGCTTTACATTGAACATGAATTTTACTTTTCTTTATACTTCTTCCTAGAGAGCAGAATCTATATTTAATTATAATGCTATTGTTGACTTCAATTGCCCTTGAGTTGACTCATGTGACTCACAGTGAGTCCATGCACATGACGTTAAATGCTGTATGGTTATATACCATCCTGCTGATTGGTCATGGATCAGATGGACTCTTGTGATCTAAGGTTTTCATTGGCTTATTCTCAAAAGCAGATCATGAGGTCTTTCTTCCTAGTCCATCTAAGATCTTTCTTTTTTTGTCTGGAAGTTCTGCTGAATTCTGTTCAGCATAGAAGCATATGGTCTGCTAGCCATAGTGCACAGTAGACCATTTGAATGATCTTACTTGATCTGTATGACAACAGGCTTATAATGTGGAGGTGATTATTATCCTCTTTCCTCATGTGGAAACTGATGCTCAGCTAACTGTCTTGTCTAAGTTTACAAAGCTGATTAGGAGGGGCAGTGGCTGAAATTCAGGTAATTTCTCAGGAATAACTGTACAAATGGCAGATTTTCCTGTGTCCTAATCCTGTCACAGGGCAAGGCTGTGACCATAATAGAAATATACTTTCTCCTACTTTTTATGAACTAGTTTGGCTAGAAGGAGATTACATGGTTGTGGACCATGCCCAGTGTCTGGATTTTGTCTGAGGCAAACCAATGCCTTCCATGGTTAAATGCAGTATTTTTATTCCAAAATATTTTATTTCCAAATCTTAGCTAAATCTCTTAATGCATTCAGTCTTTTGCATAAAATACTTTCTTCAAATATTGAGGTCTTGGTCCATGTCTTTCTTCCTTTACCCTCTGAGGATTTTCTAGGCTTTTGGCAATTTGGAAATTCTGGTTGAGCTTTCCTCATGCTCAGCTGGTGTTATTTTTCTCTCCAATTGGAAAACAGCAGCTCTGTGGTGGTGAGTGCACGCTGATGCTCTCCTTCTTGCTTTACAGTTCATGTGAGCTTGCCAACAGCTATCCATCACAGATACAGAGTGATCTCACTTTTACATCCTGCCCCCTCAACACACATGCAAAACTAATTGAGTGAGTTATTTTAAGATAATTGCAATCATGATTTTGGCATTTGTCAAATTCTTAAGGTAAATCTCTTAAGACTTTAATAAATAGCTTAATTATTATGACTGTTTAGATTTATCGAGGATCAAATAAAAATCATTACAATATTCCTTATTCAAAGTTTAGAGTATTTGTTCACATTTCCAGTTATATTCTTATATATTTCTTTATTTGATGATCTAAAGGAGAATTTGAATTTAGTACTTGGTCATCATATTAATAACACTTAATAGTAGTAGTACTGTATGGTCAGTTTGAAATGCAAAGTCAGTGGTTCAATCTCACCAGCCACACCTCATAAATCCTATATGGGACCTGCCACAAAGTCTCTGCCTCATGTGGTTCAAGTCCAGATTAAGGGTCCCAGATAACAGGGACAGAGGCCACAGAGCAAGATAGTGGCCTAGATGGAAGGTACAGTGAGTGCCAACTTTCTACTCTCTCTGTTACTAGTAGTTCTAAGGGGCAAACAGGAAGGTTGAAACAGAAATATGTGCTGGAAACAAGTAAGATATGGAATTATCAGCTCATAATGATTTAGAAAGCACTGACAGTGTTGACAGATGCCTCAGGGACAACTCCTGGCTACACAAGAGCCCTGCTGAAAGTGGTATTGTCTTAGGAAGGCAAGAGTTTCACCAATTTTTCTAGTCAGTATTGAAAGAGCAAATGTAATTTATCTAAGGAAATAGTTTTAGAATGTTTTCCCAATTACACTATATGTTCTAGTTTGAGCGTCTGTTTTCCATGATTTCTTTTCTATCTCTCTCCTCTCCATCCTCTTTGTTTCATGGCTTTTTCCCCTTTCTTCCCCATCTTTCTCTTTTGCCATTGTGAAGTTGAATGACTGGCAAAGAATATGTTCGGTACTAAATGATTCTATTTGGTGTGCTAGATGATGTTCCCAAACCCTCCTTCCCCAGAGGAGTCTTAGGTGGTCCTATAATAGCATGACCAGCAGGTATTGTTGTTGTTGTTGTTGTTAAGTGCTGTTGAGTCATTTCTGACCCATAGCAACCCTGTATAGGGTTTCCAAGGAGCAGCTGGTGAGCTTGAACCTACTTATAAACAAGTTCTAACAGCTCTTCCTCTGTTATCCAGGTGAGATTCTTTCTTCTAGTCCAACAAGACAACTGTTTGAAGGTTCCTTCTCTACCATACCCCTTTTGTGGATGGAGAAGGTATCACAAAGAAGTTGGAAGTGAAAGTTATTCTTGATAGTGAAGGGGCAGTGACAAAACATTTGCTAAAACTGCAAGATGCAGTGAGAGGACATTTAATGTAGTTCAAGTTCCTTTTTTAGATATACTTTCCATGCCAATGCTTAGCCATACTACTTATTGCAATATTCCCAAATGAAACTGCAACTACCCACCCTAACGGTACCTCTATTTGATCCCACATATGATGAGTCCTGGTGTGGTGATGTGGGTTAATGTGCTGGACTGCAAGGTTGATTTCACCCTCAAGATCAACAATTGAAACTCACCAGCTACTCCTCGGAAACCTTACACAGGGTTGCCATGAGTTGGAACCAACTCCACAGCACTTAATAACAACAAATTATATGTTTATTCATGATTCCTGTTGCTCAGTCTCCCCCATTATACTCCTCCAGGGAATAGGTCCTGCTCATCTTTGAATCTTTAGTCCATTTCCTGTCAAATAAGTTCAATAAATTTTGAACTTAATTAGATTTAGAGATCATTTTAGCAATGGCAAAACTAGGTTTGATGGCATCCAATGTGGTAACCTCCCCATGGATTTTCTCCTGCTCCAGATCTTTAAGAATCCTTAGTAATGTTTATTACCAATTCTAATTAGAGAATGTTGTTGCTATGAAGTGCCATTCAGTCTATTCCAACTCATAGCGACCCTGTATAGAGTTTTCAAGGAGCAGCTGGTGGGTTTGAATTGCCAAACTTGTGATTATCAGTAGAGTGCTTACTCTACATATTAAAATAGCATATGACAAATATAGCTGTAAATTGCTTAAATATACTATTTCTTAGATTATATGAATGCTAACAAAATTATTTTGCAAAATCTTCCATATTAAATTACATTATTAATTACAACATTATAAGCAACTGAGTAGGAGCCTTTTAAATTTTTTCTCTTACTTTTCTTTAAATCATTGCTTCTTTCTCAAAAAAGTAACTAATGTAGGTATATAAATGCTAAAACACAAGAAAATTTGACAAAACCAATGACTATAAAACACTAGGAGCAATGAAGACAACAACACGTGCTTGTAGTTGGTGCAGAAGAAGGCATGCAATTCTTAGCGTCGTTGTAATTAGGTAATAATGACAGTGCTGACAAGAGTGCATTAAAAGAATTAAAAAATAAATTAACATTGAATTTTGCCTTATAAGTATACTGATACATGTAATTTGGGTTTACAAAAAATGTTTTTGTTGTTATATAACTAACCACAGGCATACTTTCATAAAAAATAATAAATTTCTGCATTCAAAACTTTATAGACCATCATTTTTGTGTCACGCCCTCTCACAGTGTCACCAGATGTGGTTCATCCTCACCTCCACACCTTAATGGATGCCACTGACTTTTGATAAATTTAAAAAAAGAAATCCATTGACTGGAGGTAGTCTATTTGACTTATTTCTAACTTTTTACCCTCTATTCTAGGAGTCCTTGTGTGGCACTGTGGGATAATGCACTGGACCCTATGGGCAGTTAGAACCACAAGGTCAGCAGTTCAAACTCACCAGCTGCTCCTTGGAAACCCTATATAGGGCACTATGGGTCAGAACCAACTCAACGGCACTTAACAACAACAACATTCTAGGCAGACAGTGAGGAGTCAAATGGGAAGAAAACCATGAGACACTGAGTAGTCTTGATTAGTGAAGGCAGGCAGGTAGATTTTAGAGAAAAATAACTAGGATTTACTTTCTGACTGTGCCAATTTTCCCAATGAAATGAGAAGCGAGGTGATCAGCTGAAATTTACAATGAAAACAATGTGGTGGAAGCTTGAGGAGAAGGTATGCATAGTAGGTTGAATTGTTATTGTTGTTGTTAAGTGCCATCCAGTTTGTGCAGACCCATGGTGACCCTGTATAAAGTTTCTGAGGAGAAGCTGGTGAGTTTGAACTGCTGACCTTGTAGTTAACAGTTTAGTGCATATCCTAAAGCCTCACAACAGGACTCCAACTAGGTTGAATGGTGTCCCTCCAAAATAAATATCTGCATCCAAATTCCTGAAATCTGTGAATGTTACCTTGTATGGGAAAAGGTTCTATGTAGATGAAATTACATTAAGAATCTCAAGAATTATAAATCATCTTGTATTATTTGAGTGGGTTTAAATTCAAAGGCAACTGTTCGTAAAAGAGAAAAGCAGAAACCGAAAAGTAGGCAGGAAGACACAGAGCATACATGAAGATGGAAGTAAACTTTATAGCCTGACCCTGAAATGCCAGGGCAGCCACTAGAAGCAGGAAGAGCCAAGAAGTGGATTATTCCCTAAAGCCTTGTGGGAGTGTGACCCTGCCAGATTCCAGGTTTCTGGTTTCCAGAATGGGCAGAGAATACATTCCTGTAATTTCAAGCCACCCAATTTGAGGTCATGTTTATAGCAGTCATAGAACCAGTACAGTGATGGGATAGGATTTTCAGGCAACACTGGGGGTCTACCTAAGGTTACTGTTGCTGTTGTTGTTAAGTGACGGAGAGTTGGTTCTGACTCATAGCAACCCTGCACAGGGTTTCTGAGGAACAAATGGTCCATTTGAACTGTCAACCTTGTGGTTCAAACTAACCCTACAGTCCAGTGCTTAGCCTACAGCACCACAAGACTCCTAACTGAGGTTAGCTGTCATGAACCTAGAGATCTGTCAGACACTTAAGGAGCGCTGGTGGTATTGTGGATTAAGTGTTTATTGGGCTGCTAACTACAAAGTCAACAGTACAAATCTATCAGCCACTCTGTGGCAGAAAGATGAGGTTGCCTTCTTCCATAAATATTTATGATCTCAGAAACCCAAAGGAGTTTAAGGTTCTATAGGGTTGCCATGAGTCAGAACTAGACAGCAGTGGGGTGGGGTGGGGTCAGACAGTTGTGTGATTTTTCTCTCATTATGATCACCTGCTCAGGTACAGGTGTAGAGGAGGTGAAGGAGTGAAATTAATTGGTGTTGTGTTTGCTAGTCCAAGTCCACAGAAGTAGCAAGAATAGATCGCAAGGATATTTATGAGATATGATTGCAATACTGACCATGAAACTGTATTGGGTAAGCAGACAATTAAAAATATGAAGGGATGAAGGACAGTGAAAAGCAGCATAGGATCTGCATTTTGTTGAGAGGTCCTAGAATATAGATTTTTTTTTAGAATTTGGACACTAAAAAAAAGTCAACTAGGAGAGGGAGAAATAGTCTTGAAGAGTGGTAGGATCTAAGTTGGTATGTGTCTCTGAAGAGAGGACAAGAATTTTGGAGAACAGGGTTTGACAGCCTGGAAACCAGTGTATTGGAGGAATCATTAGTGTGGGTGTTAACAATTCCCAAATCAAATTTTGGTAGTAAAGATGTCAATGTTGGGAGGGAGGGGGATATTTATAAGACCCCTTCAAATTCAGTAAATCTCGTTAGTCACAAGGAAAATGATGCCCAGGATTGGTTCTGTTATTAAAGAATAATACACAGGAGAAATAAGTATAAAGGGAGGAAAAATCTGCTCCCCTTGACACTTGTTTTGTTTGAGGCACCCATGGGATATCCAGATGGAGATAATCTAGCATGCACTTGAATTAACAGGAGTAGTGTTGGGAGAGGCAGCTGCAATGGAGTCATATATTTGGATACCCATGGCATACAAATAGGGCTGTAGTTGTAACATTGGATAAGATTAACACAAAAAAATATTCAGACCTAAAAAAGAGAAGAACTCAGGGAAGAATGCTGAATGGCAATAACGTTTAAATATTTTTCAGAAAAGAATTTAAAAAACAAACTGAGAAAAAATTTTCAATGAAAGAGAATGATTAAGTAAAAGCTAACGTTTGGATCTTTGGTAGATGAAACGAAACCAAAAGTTTAAAAATGTTTCAAGTACTTGGAAGTAACTGAATAATAAGTAGATGGGTAATTTGAAAGAGTCTCAGCAT
>NW_006408523.1:43140599-43144206 GCF_000296735.1 Chrysochloris asiatica
TAAAGATTTACAGCCTCGGAAACTCTGTACAGGGTCGCTATGAGTCGGAACCAACTCCACAGCACATATATGTTGTTGTATATATATGTGTGTGTGTGTCTGTTACAACTGGTCTTGCTATATTATTTTAACCATTCATATTCCATTGAAGAATAGGTGAGTTTCTGTCCTCATGTCTATAAACTACTCTGCTGAATTTATAAGACTGTTGGGCAGAGTGTCATTGTGTTGTGCAGAAGGTCATTATGAGTACAAACCAACTCAAGGACAACTAAAAACAACAAAAACATGACACTTTAGCAAATAGGGAGATCATCATCTCTGTCAAAGGGCAGCACCTCAATGTGTGTTATTGTCATGAATTGTGTTCTCCCAAAATATGTGCCAACTTGTCTGGGCCACAATAATCAGTGGTTTGGCAGTTATGTAATGATATAATATGACAGTTATTTAGTGATGTAATGACCCCATGATGTGCTCATCCTGATCTGATGTAAAGGGATTAGGGTGGGATGCAACACCTTTACTCAGGTCACAGTCCTGATTTAACATAAGGGAAGTGTCACTGGGGTACAACCCTGCATCACCTTCTGTTTTACAAGAGAAAAAAGAAGAGGGAGATAAGCAAAGGTAAAGGGTGCTATACCTTTAGGAGAGAACCAGGAGAAGAGTGCATCCTTGGGTCCCGTATCTGAGTAGCTCCTAGACCCTGGGGAAGATTAATGCAAAGACACAAGGAGATGTCCAAGGACTAGTGGGCCTACAGCTTCTGAAAGAACTCAAGGACCTTCCTCCAGAACTGACAGTGAAAGTTTTCCTCTAGAGCTGATACCCTGAATTGGGAATTGTAACCTTCTAATTTGTCAGAGCATAAATCTGTTTGTTAAAGCCATCCTTTTGTGGTATTTCTGTTACTAGCGGCACTAGACAACTAAAACATTTCTCTTTTTTTAGGATGTTCCTAAAAGATGCTGAAAGGGGCATAGCAGAGCATAAGCAGATGTCAGAGTATGATAAATCCATTCCCTGGTGTCATTTTTATTGTATGTAGAAGGCGAATTTCATACCCTATAAGATATTTTCCCACCACCCATCTGTGAGTTTATCCTACTGTGACTTGTGTGTTGCTATGATGCTGGAAGCTATGCCTCTAACATTTCATATACCAATAGGGTCATTCATGGTGGACAGGTGTCAGCAGAGCTTCCATGAGTCAGAGTTGACTTGATGGTAGCTAACAACAACAATAATGTATTTTCATTGTGGAGTGGCACTGTATGATAAGCACTGGAGCACAAGGTCAGTTTGAACCACAAAGACAGTGGTTCGAACTCACCAGTCACTCCTCGAAAACCCCATGCAGGGTCACTATGAGTTGGAACCAAATCAATGGCACTTAAGAACAACAAAAACAACAATACTTTAATTTTCAGTTGTTATATATACTGGTGGTTAAGCACAGAAGCAAAAATTTTAAAACAAGGTGTGGGGCTACTCGAAAACTTAGAGTCTAAGAGTCTGAAAACAGTGTATTTGGAGTCTTTAAACTCCATCCTTCTCAGTTTTCATATTATTATCTTAATTCTCTATGTATTTTTAGTTCACAAAATTTTTTCTCTTGGAACTCTTATTAAGAAATAATTTCAGGATATATAAACAGATATGGTTTTAGTTTACAATAAATGCAAAAATATCTAGAGAAATCCGGTGAATTCTTCAGCATGTTTCCAGAGAGCCAAACTAGTTGATGTTAGGGCAATAAATATAGTCAATCTACTCTTGAATACTCTTAAGCTTGAAGTAACTAAGAAAATACAGTTGGCATTTTTTTCCATGTCATTACCATCAAAGTGTACTCTTGGATACCATCTTCGATGAAAATGAATTCCAAACACTAAAATGTTAATACTAGCATGTGCACTTGTAAAACCATTTTAACAGACATTATTTATAATCAATAAGTATAATATTTCTTAAAGTAGTACGTGCCATAGAAAATATTGCTATTTTAAACTCATGGAAATCAATGGTTTTATATATATTGGAAATCAAAACAATTGGAATCAGTTTCATTAGCTGGCAGAATTAAATGACATATCTTTCCTTTTTTTAAATCAGCAATTTATTTTCTCAAGAGTACTATTTGACCCTAAAGTTTGCTCAACTACTAAATCAATTTCAACATATAAACATTTCCCTTATAACCGAAATCTTTTTTTCAATAGTAAATCTCTTGGAGTCTGCACATTTTCATCTGCACCTGTCATAAGAAAATTCAGATTCCCTTTTTACTGAATATGGATGAATTTAAACAAACAAACAAAAAACATTTTCATGTAGATACTTGAAATATCTTTCCAATGCAGTTTTATCCAAAATTGTCTCGATTCGAGTGAACAATATTATTTTTGATGAGCCTATACAGCTGTTTGATTAGACTGGTTTCCTAAAATCTCTAAGGTATGATGTGCCAAATGAGACATGTTCAAGGGCACTGCACACTTACAGTAAAGGAAGAATAGAGATGAAGTCGTTGACATTGTTGTGAAGTGCCATTAAGTCAGTTCCGACCCATAGCGACCCTGTATAGGGTTTCTGAGGAGCAGCTGGTGAGCTTGAACCACTGACCTTGCAGTTCAAATGGCTTTGCAGTCTGGTGCATTAACCCACAGCACCACACCAGGACTCCAGAGAAGAAGTAGGAAACTCTAAATGTTAGATCAACACAAGTGACACAAAAGCTATTTTACACACAGTTTCTTCAGTAGCTCCAGGGATGCTGTACTATCTATAGGCTACAGTTTCAATACTGTACTGCCCATTAATCTAAAGATGCTTATTCTGGCCTATCATTGGGTTAATGGCCATACCCTGTATTCTGGGAAGGCTTCTTGTTTGTCAAGTAGTTGGCCAAGGGTTAATATGGCATTCCTCACATTGCATTGTATTTATCTGCTTTTATGTCTATCGACTGGACCAGACTAAAATCCTCATTAGAGAAGAGGCAGGCTTTATGCATTTTGCATTGCCAGTGGCTAACATAGTGTTGTCATTGAGAAGAAACTTGTTCTTGTATAATGAGAAAATGTCTTCATATAGACAAGTTGTATGTGAGAGACAGAGAAGTGAAAGAAGTAGAGAGAGGGCCTAAACAAATATACACATTGCACATATACACACACCTACACTCCTAACATAATAATACATACAAATATGGGTATTCCCAAGTAGCTGAAAGGTTGATATTTCAAACCCACACAAAGGTACCTTGGAAAATAGTCCTGATGATCTTCTTTGGAAAGGTCATAACATAGAAAACCCTATGCAGCAGTTATACTCTGAACATGTAGGAACGTCAACATTTGGAATAGACTTTACAGCAACTAAAAACTGCAATGTACAAAAATAAATTCCAAGAAAGATATTAAAATAGGGACTTTCTGACTCAACTGTAGCTGAGGCGCAAAGAACAACTGCACTTCCTCCAATGGCAGATCAAAGATGTGTGTTCCCCAAGACCAGATATATAAATAGTAAGAAGGATGCCAGATCAGTGTTGTTTAAAATAATATTCTCCAGAACTTACTCAGGGTACCAAAACCTTAGC
>NW_006408523.1:43159669-43173506 GCF_000296735.1 Chrysochloris asiatica
CCGCAGAGCCACAGCAGGTCTGCCTTGTTGCTGGTGGTAAAAACCTACCTCAAAGCATCTCCGCTTGTGCTGGCTTATGCCTTGATGGGCAGACCTGAGCCTTGGAGGTTGGGCAGAGGGCTAGCCTAGGCAGAGGTGGTGGAGTGCGGGATTAGTGGCTGCAGGCAGATGGCGTCCCTGTCTGATGACATCAAAAATTGCCTCTCTCTGTCTCCCTGCGCCGTGGGCACCTGGTCCGACAATGCCTCCTGTGGCAATGAGGCACCTCCCTCATGAAGGACCGTGCCAGTTCCTGTGGCCCCGCTGGCTCTCTGGGCGCACCCACCCTCTGAACGGGTCGGCTCAAGCCCCACACGCAGTTCCGGAGTGGGAGCCGAGCGCAGGCGAGTACAGGCGGGCGGAGGCCCAAAATGCCTACAACTTCCCAGAAGCTCGACCCTTCAAAAAAGCAAATCCACAATATTGGAGGCTAAAGTCTTATGTTTGCCCAAAGGCTGTATGTCTACCCGGCGGGAGCCTCCTCTGTGCGATACCACCCACCCTTCCCCGGAGCCCGCGCACCTGTGCTGCCCAGTCCAGGAAGTGCCAGAAGTCTCAAGTCCTATCACTTTCAATAGACTCCTGTGAATCCGGGTGGAGACTTGATTGGCCAGCAGTTTGGCAAGACCTAGGGACTCCTGGGCCCAGAGTCTGTGAAGTGGAGAGTGAAGCATCCAGTTGCTAGGAAGTGAGGGCATATGCACAAGAATACCCACATTTGCAGATAATACTCAGTTGACCTGGCTTCAATGGCTGGATGATCAGAACTCAACTAGAAGAAGAAACAAGAGGAAAAAAAAGAGTAATCTGATACAATTTGTTGAACTTGACCTACAACTTTGGATGCAGTAGCTCAAAAGAGGGAACAAATCTTTACAACGAGGATCATTCCCACACCCTCAATACACAGGGTAGACAGGGATGGGCAAACTGGACATTGGCTACGTAAAATGAGGCGGGCAGCTACAAAGGCAAGAAGTGACTGGCTTACAAGCTTTCAAGAGGGAGCCTATATCCAGTGGGCATGGAGGAAGGTAGAATCTCCACTGAGTAGTTTCTAATCTGTCTTGGCGGGGCTGATAAAAGGGGATAGGACTCTTGTGGTACAATAATGAATAATTGCTATATGGACTGACTGTGAGGGTAGGAAATGTAAAGGTAGATATTCTGTAGCAAAAGGAGGGGAATGCTTGACTTTGTAATCCAGGAGCGGAGGTCCCTAGGATCATCAGGGGAGAAGAGAAGAGTGCAGGACCCTACCCAGAGAAACAGTGATGCCAGAGATGGAGGCAGAGATGATGATGTGGAGAGATGGAGCGGCTGAGGACTCTAAACCCAGAGAGGGAGAGGGTCTGTGTGCTGACGACCGAGGGGCAGTCTTGTGGGATATATCCTTTGGTTGTTTGGTGATACATGAGAGGATTGTAACCATGGCAATGTAACAATATACAATAGGATGAATGTAAAGCTAGTGTTCTCCCATGTAAGCTATCACATAATTCACAATAAAACATTTAAAAAACAAAAACCTTTGCATAATCAATAAAGCACATGTAAACATTTTTCTGGTATTCTCTGCTTTCTGTCAAGATCCATCTGATGTCAGCAAACTATATCCCTCAATCCATGTCCTCTTCTGAATCCAGCTTGAACTTTTGGAAGTTCTCTATCAATGTATGCTTCCAGATGTTTCTTTATTACCTTTAGTAAAACTTTACTCTCATGGGCTATCAAAGAGATTGTCCGATGATTTCCACATTGCATTAGGTCACCTCTCTTTGGAATGGGCACAAATACGGATCTCTTCCAATCAGTTGGCCAGATAGTTGTCTTTCAAATTTCTTGGCATATATGACTGAGTGCCTCCAGTGCCGCCTCACTTTCTTGAAAGATTTCAATTTTTATTCCATCAATTCCTGGAGCCTTGTTCTTTGCCAGTTCCTTCAATGCACCTTGAACTTCTTCCTTCAGTGACTCTTGATCATATACTGTCTCTTGAAATGGTTGAACATCAATGATTTCCTTTTGGTACAGTGACTCTGTGTATTCCTTCCATATACTTCAGATGCTTTCTACATCATTCAATATTTTGCCCATAGAATCCTTTAATATCTCAAGTCGTGGCTTGAATTTGTTCTTCAGTTCTTTCAGCTTGAGAAATGTTGAGTGTGTTCTTCCCTTTAGAAACACTATAGAGGGTTACTATGAGTCAGCACTTGACTGACAGCACACAACAACAACACAAAAAGGAGACAATCAACAAGCACAAGATTCAGTTTAAATACCAGCCATGGTCAATGACAGACTGCACGGCTTTTATTCAAGTAAAATGTGTTCTTGCCAGACTTCAAGTATGAAGGAGGAAGACGCTGGTGTCTTAAGCTGGGTTTTATGGAGAACTAAAACCAGTTAAGTTTATATATGATACACACAGGAAATGGTTCACACAGTTTTAGAGGTTGACAAGTTCCAAGTTTGTGGGTTAAATGTCAGGTTGGAGACCTCCTTACTCACGTAGATGCAGGGTCTGATGAACTTAAGAACAGCAAGTGATATGGTAGGTGTCTGGCTTCAGAGACAAATTAATCCAAGATCAGCAGGTAAAATGGAGGCTACTGATAACTCCCAGGATCCACAGGCAATTAAGCAGACCACTGGCTGAAGTCCAAAGAACTGGAGGTCAGATGGTGAGCCAAAAGCAAGATCCAGATCCAGCAAAACGCTAATGAAGTTTACCAGTGTCCACATATATTAGGCTCAGGCCACAACCTGAGGGAACTCCCTTCAGTTGATTGACTGCTATTAGCATACCTCATCATGGAAGTAATTATAGTATTTTAGATCTCAGTTTGGGGGGTGACCACACTGTACCTGCCAAACCAGTGAGAAGTCTGACCTAGCTAAGTTGACACACAACCTGAACGATCGCATGGAACTAAGAGAGTCAGAAGAAGTTGGCTGTGATTTAGGCAAAGATGCTTACCATATCCCCTTTCTCACTTGCAGGAGAGCATCCCAAAGCAAGCACAGGGAAGGGAGAATTATGAACTTGAAATAAATTTCAGAGTTTCAATTATTTTACTGGACTGCCCCAAAAGTACTAAATTGAGCTTTTTTTTTCCTTTTGAAATTAAATGAAAGGAGCCCTGGTACCTGGTAGCACAGTGGGTTGCATGTTAGACTGCTAACCACAGTCAGTAGTTGTAATCTACCAGCTGATCCTCAGAAGAAAGATGAAGTTTTCTGTTCCTGAAGAGATTTAGAGACTTCAAATCTCTGTACAGGTCTTTATGAGTTGAAACCAACTTGGCATATGGAAGCTGCTGCCACAACAGCAATTAAATAGATTAAAGGACTTTTTTATTTTCTCAGGAGCCCCAAAATTCATGGAATACTAAAAAATGATATCTAAAAGGAAGGGGGGGTGGTGGACAGCCCCTCAGAGTGAGCTTTTGTAAGCAATAGGGGAAAATTCCTTTACATTTTTTGAAAATTACATTGTTTGTAGCTTCATGAGCCATGATGGTTTAGTATAAATTTTGCAAATATGCTCACCACTCAATTTAAAGGGAGAAATGCATTCTTGGAGATGTGCTTAAATTATTTCTCCTCAAAGAAGCTTTACATAATTGAGTTTAACCTATTCACTAGTCCTCTACAGATAAACACACCCTTGTGTTTATCTGTGTTTATCATTTCTAGACTATTAGAATGCCATGATGTCATCTAAAGAACCTGCATGTATGTTTACTTTGCTCAGGTATGTTGTTGCTATTAAGTGCCATCAAGTTGGTTCTGATTCTGTATGGGGTTTCAGAAGCTGTAAATCTTTATGAGGGCAGAATGACTCATGTTTCTCCCAGGGAGTGGTTGGTGAACTTGAACCACCGACCTTATGGTTAGTAATCCAATGCTTATCCTGCAAAACCTCGGTACTCCTTACTCAATCTTTTTTTCTACATTTCCTTCCAGAGATATACAATGGTATAATGTAGAAAAAAGATCCAGGTTAAAACATTTACTAAATAACTGCTTTCCTAGGGTCTGAGCTCAAATTATTTCTTATCACTGTTTATCATCCTGATGATATAAAAAATCATCATTTTTCTCATGCACATTATTATCATTTAATGAAGCAAACATATAACCCCAAAGCATTTGAGATAAACAAAAGTTGCTAATTCCAGAACTTAAAAGGAAAACTCATTGAATTTATGACATTCTAGGACATAAATTTTGATCTGTCTTGAATGAATATCAATCAATATATATAAATCAAAACATATATTAGCATTTTCATAAAGAATGTAACTATACACATTCTGTTTTAAAGCATTCCTCAAAGGGTTAGTTTCATGAAGAAAACATGTACTTTGCAAATAGTTTTAGCACTGAGGCCTACATTCCTCCCCTGGGAAAACAATTCTGATACATAATTCATGTTCAGTCATGTTTCTTATGTTTGGCTTTTTAATTTAATCTCGCCATTATCTGCTCTGTTGCAACAATGCAAATCAAACTTTTACCCTATATCACTTAGGTTAACCTTACAAATTGCTTCATAAAACTTGTCATTTATATAAAATTTCTCTCAATCACTTCTATTTATCACAGCCAACCCTCTTCCATTTCCAGCTTAAAAAAAAAAAAATACTTGTAGGTAGATAGAAACATCTTGAGCCACAGAAGAAATCCCCAACCGAAACAAATAAGTGAAAAAAAATTCTCAGTTGCAGAGTTTGTCATACTATTAAAAGACTCCTGATTTGTTAGGGGCTCAGGCCCCGTACACTATGGGACTATTCAAACACATCCTGCAGATTCTCGTCAGTCAATGAGTTCTTAGTAAGATGTCCCTAGCCTATACTGAATATCATTGATCTTCAGAAAAAATTACCTATTGTTCTATCTTCCCAGGTGTCTATGTTGTTGTTTCTGGTTCTTGAAAATGATTATATGCTCATGAGGGAAAAATTTGTATCTGTGTTTCCTTTAGTTTATATATTCACAGTGTAGCACACTGTCTGGTATATAGTGTTGTATTTTTTAATGAACTTTTTAAAATTCAGAGAAAACAAAGCAGTGTAATGAGAAACGTAGAAAATCTCCCCAAATCCTCACACACAAAGGAATCACTGTTATATTTCTGAAAATGAACTTGGAGGCATCTCTTCATGCATTTAAATGATATGTATATTTTCTACCACATATCAGAATTCAAGTTTATACATCTATAGCATTTACACAATTTCATTTAAATAAGATCACATTTTATAGGTAACCTATTTTTCACTTAACAATGTGTAAGATCCAAGTCTTTTATAGTTGTAAAATAGGTTTGGCTGTAGGCAACATTGTAAAACAGATAAAGTTCAATTAAATCCTTTGGTCTCTCCCTTCTTTTTTTCCTCACATGCCCATCTAAACCTACTGACAGAAAAGGATCTAATATAGACATGATTTCATTGTTGTTGTTATTGCAAGAAAACAAAGTGGTGCTTTGTCCACTTCATTTTCTTGTATCTTTCCCACTTCTCATATCTCCTCCCCACCCACCCCATACACAGCCTATTTTTATTTTTTTGTCTTGAAAGGCATATGCAAATAATATCCCTTACCAATAATTCCCTGGGTGGCACAGTTTATACTAATGTGTCACTGTAAGATAAGCATTGGACTGTCAACCTCAATGGTGGCAGTTCAAACCCATCAGTTGCTCCTTGTAAACCCTACAAAGGGTAGCTATGAGTCAGACCCTACTGGATGACACTCAGCAACAATAATAACAACTACCTGAAAGGTTGGTAGTTCAGACTCACCCAGCAGGGCCTCATGGAAGACAGTCCTAGCAATCTGCTTCCGTAAGTTACAGTCATGAAGACCCGATGGGGCAATTCTACTGTGTCACATACTCTGTCATATGAGTTGGCACTGACTGAACCATAACAAGTGTTGTTGATTCTGGTCACTACTCAGTCTGGAGGTGAACAGATCCATTATTTGGAGCAGATGAGCTAATGCTACTTTAAAAGCAAGGTACTCACATGTCTTGGTCATTAAAAACAAAGATCTATATACGGATCATCTGTCCTTTAGATGGAGTAAAGTTATTGTATTTTTTTTTGTGACTTTGTTTTAGCTTTCTTGAATTTTAGTGTTAAATTCTTCCACTGCCACCACCCACTCCATTAAAGGACGGCCAGGAATGAGGAGCCTTCCTCCTACGCAAAGGATACTCACACACATCCATTGTAGGGCCATTTTACTGCAGGTGCTTCCTTTTGGAAAAGTCTATCTCCCTTCACCAAAAGCTCTGGATGGCAAAATGCGTGTCAGTCACCTTTGCTTCTCAGCACCCAATACAATTCCAGTCTAAACTCACATCCAAACATCATTTTTATTAAATGAAGGGAATCACCTCCCATAGTTGATTATCTACCTGTCCATGCAGAAGCCTGCCTATTTTCAAAGACGTGTTCATTGCCTTATTCTCTGAAATCTGAATCTCTGTGAAAAACATACTGCTGTTTAGTCCCTTCCTTTGAGAATATAACCATATCCCTCTGGGCAAACAGATAGCATGACAAACTATACAGATTTTCTATAATACTTTGAGAGATGACAAATATTTCCAACAAGAAAAAACACATGCCATGAATAAAGTGAGACCCAAAGGTGCAGTAAGGTGGTCACAAGGGAAACATGAGCCTTCAAAGAAGGGAAATTGATACTTTTTGCACTGAAGCTGAAAAATCAAAGGAAACTACTAAAAGTTAGATGATTTGAGGCCATAACAATTCTGAAATAATCAGAGAATAGAAACTCTGCTTAAAAAAAAAAAAAAAGATGCAACATTGATTCTTCTGAACCTTAATTACATACAGTCAGTACAACTGAACAGAAAATATATATATAGCATTTCTGTAAAAGAAATGCATCTATAATTAAAATGTTTTCACAAAATTGAAAATTTGAAGACCAGTTCTAAGAAAAGTAAAAAAACCTTCACTTTGTGCACCTTGGAAATTAGCTGCCCAGAGGCTGGCCCACACTGCACAAGGAAGGCAAAGCTACTACCGATAGAGCACTCTGATACCAGAACCTTCCACCCAGTGATTATCTCAGTTTAAAATAGAGGAAGAAGGCTCCAGATTAACATGGGTAATTAATGGTCCATGTAGGATGTACATGAACTATGTATGGCAGGGATGGCATATGTCCTGGGCACCCCTTGAAGGGACGAAATATTGAGCAGTTTCTATATTACCCCTGTACAGCCCAATGCCTTCTTCAAGAAAGGCAGAATTCCAGAGGCACACTGAGAGTGGGGAGCAACGGGATGCAGAGGGAGACATTTGCCTTCAGGCACAAGTCCAACAGCAACAGATGAGGGTGGAATGATATATGAAAGGTACCTGACTGAGGCAGCCGGTCAAGAAGGAAGAAAGTGCTTTTGCTGGTCCATCATCATCATCTTGAAATTGAAGGCTGAAACTAAGAGCTTGCTCATTACCTTGTTGCTTATCACCCTTGCTAGGCCCCTGAGGATGAGAGACAACATTATGTATCATCAGAGAAAAGAACTTATATCATAGCAGATTTTCCCTCAACACACTGAGGTTTCTAGATCATTCATTTTCTCTGGAATTTTCTTGACAAGTCTTTTAGAATTTTTTTTTTTTTTTTTTAATTCCTTCCCTAGGAAATACTATTAGGTAGGCACAACCATGTAGGTAAAATGGCTCAAAATTTGACAGAAAACCTGACAGAAATTAGATGAGCCATAATGAAACCAAACTCTTTATATGTTTTAAGTGACACACACAGCGCTGGGGATGCACTTTTTCAAAATGCTTAGCTCTCTGCCAAGAAATGCACCATTTCTTGTGAATAATGAAAATGAATAATGAAAAGCAAAATGCAGTACACTATTTGAACATCAGTAATCATTTTCTTTCTTAGATTGATGGACTTTGAAAATGACAAACAAGGCTGTTTTAAAACCAAGATCAACAGTAGTATTACATTGAAATGAAGGCCATCTTGATATGGGAACCCATGAGTAATGGTGCTGTCTTTAGTCATCTGAAGAAAAATGGTAACATAGAAGCATAAAGAGGACCCCTGGTAGTGTAGTGAGTTACACGTTGTGCTGCTAACCACAAGGTCAGCAGTTCAAATCCAAGCAGCCGCTCCCTGGAGAAAGATGAGACTTCATGTTACTATAAAGATTTACAGCCTCAGAAACCCTATACAAGGTCAATAGGAGTTGAAACCAACTCTATGGCACACCACCACCATGACCACCAGACACATAAAGAAGTGGTATGCTGAATGTGTGGCATGTGTTGGTATGCAGGATAGATATGTCAGACAACATGGAAATTTTCTTGTTCACTTCAAGACAACACAATTTAGAAGGGCTACAAACCTAACTCCAACTCAGTGATATCTAAAGTTAGCATTTTCAAAGAGTTTGGAACCAAAACTTTCAAGAGTTTTCGATTATGAGCAAGCCTTTTCCTGACTGTGACCCCCTCATCACACTCTAGCCAACCACTTTAGTAAAGTCATGTTCCTGACATTCTTCTAATGATCGTGTGGGGAATGGGCTCTCAAAGGCAGAGACTAATTTTAGTCTTAGTGAGAAAGCCAAGAAATAGCCACAAGTACACAGCAAGAAGAAAATGTAGGTTAAGTCCTTCCTTTAGCAAAATGAAAAATTCTGTTTTCCACCATTAATCCTCTTATTGGCATATTGATTTACAAACTGGTAGCTATCCCCAACTGTTTTTCCTTACAAGTCCTTTCAAGCATTCAGCATATTCAATAAAGAACAGCATGCATCTGTTCTTAAAAGAAATGTCTTTAATTGCTGAACTGCTAATGGGGCATTTTCTCCTGTAGAATTTCAACCCATCTGCACAGTCTGATTACCACAGCCTCTTCAGATCTGGTCTACTTCAACCTGTTTTGCTAAATGATCATCATGAATCCCAACCATGGTACTTTCTGACATGTGGGGAATGAGTCTGGAATAATAATGATGCTTGATTGTGTTGCTATCTTCCTTCCAAATTAAAAAAAAAAAGAAAAAAAGTTTTCAAACTTCTCCCAACACACAGCAATAAAAACACCTCCAAGTTAGGTAGACAGATCCTAAGTCTAGTGGGGCTGGGAAAAGTCTACTGCCAGTTTAAAATTACAAAAGTTTGTGCTTGATAGAGACTTCTAGTATCTTATGAGATGGCATTAAACTATTTCTTGGAATATTAGGAATTTCTCTGCAGCTTGTGAAACAGTATTCCATAGACAATGTACTCAAAAGTGCACAGGTCAAGGTAAAATAAGCAATATTTTAGACTCATTATATCTTTATTTAGCCTACTTATTTAAGCATGACAATTATATTTTTAATCAACTTGTGTTTATAAAACAGAAGATGAAAAAAAAAAAGACTTTTATTGTTGCAGACCATATAAAGCTGGTCAGAAGTTTGAGGCTCACTGGGCCCGAGTGTTGCAGACAATGCAGGCCACAGGCTCTGAGGAAAAGATTCTGGCCACTGGGTAGTCATAACAAATTGTTTTTTATCTTAGTGTTCAGTTATGTTTTTTATTTAATTCCAAACATGAGCCCTTAATATCCACAGATAAATGTAAGGTTAAACCTTTCTCCAAAGGATTAACTTAAAATAGCTTAGCTACTTCCCGGTTCTTTGTTCTATAGACAAAAAAGCCATCCTCCCTAATCCTTTTCCAGGTGCAGCCCATTCACCTGGGCTTCTAGCATCTTCCTGCAAACCTGGCTCAGGAAGCCAAAACAGCGGGATTCCACCCAAGCCTTTTGTCCTTCCCTTTCACCTTCTCTCAACTGAGCTCCGGGGCTATAGATATGTTAATTGAGCTTGAGAAACCAAGTTGCAGGCCTGGGATTCGAACCAGCGAAGTATGATGTAAAGTTACCTGAATGTCTGGAAAATTACTGATGTTGGCTGTACCTTGTCTTAGTCCCTCCCAGCTTGGTGTGAAGCTCCTCCCCTAAATAAAACGGAGACGCAGGCCGGCCCAGGTGTGCATTACAAGTTGGAGGACATGCAATAAAGATGGCAGGGCAGTGAGTTGCTGTCTGCAGAGGCCACAATGCCTGTAGTCCCAAGTCTGCCCACCAGTGATGCATCCACCCTGGTTTCGGGGTGCCTCTTTGTACCCCTCCTTTTGTCTTTCTATGTATTCTTTTGCTATCCCTATCGCCGCTGGATCTCCCCTCCTCTTGAACCAAACACTCATGAACTTAGTTCTTATGTCGAGGCCGGTCCCCAACATTTTATCTGCTACTTCATGACACATATCTTTGTTCATACGACCATTGTTAAAAGCAAGAATGTTTCAGAAAAAAGAATCAACTCGTCCATGTGCATTTTTTACCTAGACTAATACAAGCTTGCTTCAATGCTTCAAAAAGCTTGTGGGAAAATGGAATGAAAAGAAATGGAATAATGTATAATGAAAATAACACATCTCTGTGGCAAAAGAAACTCAAACCGTACTTATATCAGTTAGGAGTGGGTAGAGAAAAGAGACATAGCTCTGAGAATGTCAATGAAGAAGTGTTTTAATACAGAAATTAGATGCTTGCACATGGCTGGAGTCCAGGTGTGGTGCTGCGGGTTAATGGGCCACACTGCAAAGTCATTTGAACTGCAAGGTCAGTGATTCAAGCTCACCAGCTGCTCCTTGGAAACCCTATACAGGGTCACTATGGGTCGGAACCAACTCCACAGCACTTAACAACAACAACATGGCTGGAAGGTCTATGGAACTAAATGTCAGCACCAGTTGCTGGCAGCACCAAAGAATGATCCTTATTCAATAAGCTAGAAGCTTCCATAAACTCTGCTTCAGTTGTGCACCTTTGAGGCTTCCAACAATTGTTGTTGTAGAATGACTTCTCTTGCAGCTTCTGAATCTCGTGTGAAAAACGCACAAGAGTTTCCATGAATGTATATGTGGATGAATAAATGAATAAAGCATTGCCTCACTAGTTTACAGCACTTCTACAGAATATGGAAAATTAAATGATAAGAATTGAGAGGAAGAAGAGTGAGTTTTGTTATTTGGCTGTATAAAGGTTTTTGGCTGTATACTGGTTTTTGGCTGTGTTTCTGAATGATTTACTTCAGAGCAGAGCTCCAGGTACTATGAGTGGGTTCTGAGTATATCTTTAGCTAGGCGTCCCATTCTTCTGGGTGGTATGTTGATGACCATTGCCTGTTTCAGACTGTTAAAGTATCTATTCTATCATCTATATTGGCCAATTGACTAGTGTTCCATTCAAGCTAAAGTCATGATCCAGTTTTGCCTCCCAGAGATTGCTTGTCCTTATTATCTTGAACTTTTAGGTTCCTAATCTTTTCTGTTGTTTATTATAAAGAGCTTTTAGTCTATTTCTAAAAATGGCTAATTACATTTCTAGGTGAATTACATCCATATCTAAACAAATTAACTCTAAAGGAACCACCTGATTCCCCTTATTCATTTTATCATTGCTTCATATGTACCAATAACCACTAGAAGCATTTTGTTCACTGGTCTTGAAACATCCCTAGTGTTAGTGATTTTTATTGGATTTCTTAAATGAGCAATTATGCTTTTAAAGAAATAAGTAACTCGTACATTGGTGGTTCAAGCTCACCAGCCACTCCTCGGAAACCCTATAGAGAGTAGCTATCAGTCAGAACTGACTAGACGGCACTTAACAACAAACGACAATAATTTATAGAGCAATAAAAAACTATATTTTAGTTTCTAAACACAAGAATAAAATTGCCAAAAATATGATTAAGATATCTTGCCACCAACAAACAGTGACAGTTCTAACATATTACTGGGGTCAATTAATTTTTTTGGTACAAAAACACATCACTGTACTAATACTAAAAATATTTTCATTTCTATGTTTTGTTGCTGGGTAAATTTCAGCTAATATGGTACTTAGAATGAAATATGAATATACCTTAATAATTTACTAAAAATTGTTGTTAAGTGCTTTTTAAGTTGGTCCCAACTCATAGCAACCGTGTATAGGGTTTCTGAGACTTCAAATCTTTAAAGGAGCAGGAAACCTCATCTTTCTCCCCTAGAGCAGCTGGTGGGCTCTAACCTCAGGCCTTGTGGTTCGCAGTCCAGTGCTTATTGTACGGAGCCACCACGCTCTGAGAAATATTGGAAGTTGCTTTAAAAAACTAAAAGCACTAATTAGATCCTGAAATGACTTTACTACTGACAGGGCTATAGGTCTTGGCAAGCATGCTCTCCATAACAGCCTGAAAGCTCACAAGGTGTCAAATGCTATAGAATCATTTCAAAGTGATCACAGGATTCCTTTAATGGTCACATTCACATTCAGTCCATGTCAGATTCTGAGGTCCACAGGGGGCTGATGAAATCCAGAATCTGACATGGACACTAAGAGTCATTATTAACAACTTGGTGTTTGTTATGGGAAAAGACTAAACCCTCAGATTCATGCTTGTGAATACTCTTTAAATAGGAAGAACAATTTTTGTGATGATGAGAAAAAGGAGTATCTGGGAAGTAGTTGAAGGTATTTGAAACTTGAAGGAGGTATTTGAAACAAAGTCATTTATGCACATTTATGAACACATAAATTGGAGCCTACATTTACACTTTTTATCATTTGGTTCACTTCTTTTATTGAGTACATGCTCTACAGAAAGCTTCTATTACAGGGCTTGTGTGTGGCGCTGTGGGTTAATACGCCAGACTGCAAAGTCATTTGAACTGCAAGGTTGGTGGTTCAAGCTCACCAGCTGCTCCTTGGAAACCCTATACAGGGTTTCTATGGGTCGGAATCGACTCGACGTCACGTAACAACAACAACAACGACAAAGGCCACAGAAGCTCTGATTAGTAAGAATTAGAATCCCTGAAAGAATAGGATTTAGGATGGGTGCCCTTTAATAGGTCAGTGACAGTCTTGGGCATTGGGCAGTGCTCCTGGACACAAAGCTTAAGTAATTTCCCAGAGTGGAGACAACTGGAGACCTAGGATCCATGCAACTGGGCAGATTAATGGAAAGTGTTCCAGTCATATTTCTGCATAGGGTCAGCTACTCTGGAGCAAAGAAAATATTAAACAAGACAAGTTGAGCAAAAATGTAAAGAAAAAGTTGCCTGTGATAAAGGAAAGGATAGAAGAATACATCTATGCATGCCAAGACTGTGTCCTATTTTCAAAAGCCTCTAATTTAGCGGTATTCGCTGTGCAGATGTGTCACCCTGTGATTTATGGCTTGTGACTCTAGCAAGTTTCCTCAATATACTGCATGATAAAAGTCTTACGATCCATCAGATACAGTTATCAAACAATACTTTAAATAAATTAAATGGCATTATCCATATGTTGAGTACATTCCAATACATTTTTAGAGACAGAAAATATTTTCTTTTGATCTTATATCTATTCTACATATATGCATATGTTCATATACATATATAGTAGTTGTTCTTGTAGTTGTGAAGTGCTGTTGAGTCAGTTACGACTCATAGAGACCCTATATATAGGGTTTCCGAGGAGCAGTCGGTGGATTTGAACTACTGACCTTGTTTTTCCCAGTCCAGTGCTGATCTACAGTGCCATACCAGAAGTCGTAATTATTCATATCTCTGCTAGCGTAGTGGTTACAAATCAGCCTGCGAACCTTATGCTCAGCAGTTCGAAACTACCAGCTGTTCCGTGGGAGAAAGATGAGGCTTTCTGCTCCCGTAAAGATTTA
>NW_006408523.1:43174219-43174909 GCF_000296735.1 Chrysochloris asiatica
CACTACCCCTTCAGAATGTCAGTCACAAACTTGGAAGTACATACAATGCCCTTACTTTCTGACCTTCTGGCTCCTTTTGTCACTTTAGATTCAATAGTGCACTAGAATGATTCACAGAATTCAGAGTATACCATACATTTGACTATAGATCTAGTGATTAACTGAAATTCAGTTAAGTTTATTTGCTTGCTAATTAGCTATGATGACCAACATCTCATTAGCTCTTCTAAGTACAGCAAACAGGCACTCTTGATAGGTGGAACAGGAAGCTTGCCAGGTAATCAGCCCCCTTAGCATGTTGTAGTTAAGTGCCCTTGAGTTGCCAACTCACAGTGACCCTGTATAGAGTTTCTGAGGAGCAGTTGGTGAGCTTGAACCACCGACCTTATGACCTTGCAGTTCATCTCATTAACTTGCAGCTCTACACCAGGACTCCAACCTTAACATAGGAAAAGCCATTCATAGTCAGAACAGTTAGCCCCATTTGGGTTGGATTGGAACACAAAGTGTGTTTTTATTCTTCTCAATTAATTATCTTGTCCATAGCCAATATTTACAAACATACTTTTAAAAAATGAATCCTACTATTTATTTCCAGAGGAAAGCTTATTCTCAAAGGAGTCACTTTCACTATTGTGATGATTTTTGTAAGCATCATCAAAAACTGGAAGACCTCCCCCTTCACACACA
>NW_006408523.1:43175674-43193252 GCF_000296735.1 Chrysochloris asiatica
AAGCACAGGACTCCTGAAATAGAAAATCAGAAGTTTGAAATAGAATCCTAAATTCTCATGGGCCTTGAAGGGTCTGGCTATTGCACTAGCTTTCTGACCAGGAACACCTAGTTATAATGTTGTAAACTCTGGATATTATTTTATTTAAAATTATTTGGAAAAACTCAATGTCCTTGCACAGTTAGTATATATAAATATAAATAAGCAAATAATTGTTTTATAATATGGATTTGTTTGCTTTCACAAAATTATTTTTAAATGTGTGCTACTATAATCTGATGTGTTTGAAAAAGATAAACACTACTAATTAAAGCAATTAGTTTAACTGTATTTTACTCAAAGGAATCACAGTGAATATTGGATACGATCCATTGTTCCTAGATTATCTAGACCAACACATTGAACAAATACCAGCCCAAGCTCACATGGTTGGCATCCTCCAAATTACTGGAGTTTCTGGGATCTCCCCCTTTGTCTTAGAGCCACCCACTATAGCTTTTTAGTTATGGGTCTCCAGGATCTGAGCCTCATCCTGTTTAGCTTTAGTTGTCAAGCTTGGGGCTCCCTCAAAATAGCCCAGTGTGCAGCCATGATTTGTTCCCAAGGTTTCACCAACCTATTCCCAACTTAGTGCTCAGAATGACCTTTTCTAATCCACAGTGTTGTGAGGTAAGGATCAGCATGAATCCAATCACCAAAATGTGGAAATTGATCAAGTCCCTATTTTCCCATTTCTCCATCCTCATTGCTAGCTACCCCCACAGCACTCTCTTTCTCTGACCCTAGACACTAGGAAGGAAGGAGAAGATCCCAGGTGAAAAGAGCATCATCTTTCAGATTGCCAAATAGGCAGAAACTAGCCTCAAGTTTGGGAAGTCTACATGACACCCCAATCTCCTGACCTGCTGACCACAAATTCATAACTGTTTTCCCACTACCCCTTCAGAATGTCAGTTACAAGCTTGGAAGTACATACAATGCCCTTACTTTCTGACCTTCTGGCTCCTTTTGTCACTTTAGATTCAATTAGTGCACTAGAATGATTCACAGAATTCAGAGTATACCATAAATTTGACTATAGATCTAGTGTAGCAAAAAAAAAAAAGAAGAAGAAAAGAAAAGAAAAAGTTACACAGTGAAAGGTATTGAAGGATTCCCAAAGTGACACTTCAATGTTGTTGCTAGGGGCACACTGTCCTCCCTAGACCAAGTAAGAATCTCTCTGAGTCCCCATGTTCAAGGCTTTTATTGGACAACACTGTATGATTGGCTAACTCAGCCTCCCCAATGACTCTTTCCTTGTCTGGTCATGATACATTCTCAGATGTGGCCTGGAAATCACACCAAGGCACTTCAATTATGCCAATGACTATTTGTCCATAGTCAAGGATAAAGAGTGCTGGACTCCTAGTAAAACTAGGCTCTTTACTTCATAATGATACTCAAAAATGAACTCTATTTTGCCTCTAACTCATGAAAAACAGTGTTGTTTTAGTATTTCATCACACTAGCATTATTGTTTTGTATTCAATATAATCATACTGTAGACTTTTTAAGAACTTGCTGAATGCACAAAAATATCTATATAGTTATCCAAACTCTCCTGGCTGTGACTTAATTTTATTGACAAATTTGTCTGCTGGATTTTTTATGCTTTTGTATTAATAAATCTTACCTGGCAATTGCAAAGTGTATATTAATTAGAATAAAGCATAATATTGATTGTGATATTCTGTTCTAAATAAGCCTTATTTTTCCAGCCTCTTGTCAGCATCCCAATTGTTTTGCAAGTCTTACTTCTAACACAACAGATTGCTTTGTAGTCAGGGAAAAAAGACTTTACAAAGCATTTATTGCTGTCTAAATAACCCCTTTGTGGTTTTTAAAAATTGGATTCAAACAGTAGGAAAATAATGATGTCTTTTTTCTAATTGTCTTCAGGTGCAGAATTTATTTTAAACTTGAACTACCCATATTGAACACAGTAATCAGTTATAAAAAGTGTGAAATAATGAACTGGGTGGATTCTTTTATTTTTACATTGTTTCTAAGAAAGTTTGTTTTCAATAATGCAGATATACCCAATGGGAATAGTCCAAAGCCAAACTCCCTTATCTCAAGGAAATCATAGACAGGAATGTTTAATCTTATCACTAGATTCTCAGGTCACAACCAGAATTCATTTAGAAATGCTTTATTAAAGTATTCATTAAAGCTCTTTTTAGCACATCAACTGTAAAATTAACAGACCTACCTTCAAAGTTCTCAGTGAATGGTTGACCAGTCTATGCCTCCCACCATCTTTCTATCAAGACTGGAGATTAAGATTCACTATTTTAGACAGACTATGTGTCCAGAGGTAAATGAGAGCCCAAATTTGAACTTCAACATGTTTTTCTGTTATTATTAAGTTATTATAATGAGTCGGGTCCCAATCACAATGACCCTGTATAGGGTTTTCAAGAAGTGGATGGTGAGTTTGAACCATATACCTTGCTGCTCAAACCAAACTTGTGGTTCAGTGCTTATCCTAAGGTGCCATAACAGGAATTGAACATATCCCACCTGAATTTTGTGATAAGATCAAGAACAGTTTTGATGCATTAGACACTAATAACCAAAGACCAGAGAGTTATAGTATAACATGAAGAACATCATATAGGAAGAAAGCAAAAAATCATTAAGAAGACAAGAAAGAAGGAAAAGACCAAAATGAATATCAGAATAGATTCTGAAACTTGTCCTCCAGCATAGAGATTCTAAAGCAAATGAAAGAAAGGAGGAAATAAAAGAGCTGAGCAGAAAAGTTCAAAGGGTAGCTCGAGAAGAAAAAGTAGATTATTATAACAAAATGTGCAAAGACTAGGAATTAGAAAACCAGAAAAGAAGAAAATGCACAGCATTTCTCAAGCTGAAATAACTGAAGAACAAATTCAAGCCTCAACTCATAATATTGAAGGATTCTTAGGCAAAATATTGGAAAATGCAAAAGCATCAAAAGAAGATGGAAGGAATACACAGAGTCTTGGTACCAAAAAGAAATACTCACTGTTCAGCCATCTATTTCAATAGGTAGCATATGATCAAGAACCAATGATACTGAATGAAGAAGTCCAAGTTACATTGAAGGCATTGGCAAAGAACAAATATCTAGTAATTGATGGACTACAAATAGAAAGTTTTAACCAACTGATGCAGCCCTGGCACTCAATCATTTATGACAAGAAATTTGGAAGACAGCTACCTGACCAACTAATTGGAAGAGATCCATAAAATTTGTGCCCATTTGAGAGAGAGATGACCCAACGGAATGTGGAAATCATTGGACAATATAATTAACATCGCATGCAAGTAAAATTTTGCTAAAGATAATTTAAAAATGTCTGCAACAGTGCATTGCCAGGGAACAGCTAGAGGTTCAAGCTGCATTCACACAAGGGCATGGAATAAGGGATATATAACATTGCTCAAGTTAAATGGATCTTGGCTTAAAGTAGAGACTACCAGAAAGATGTTTGCATGTACTTTGTTGACTATGCAAAGGCTTTCAATTGTGTATATTATGACAAGCTATTAACAACATTTCAGAGAATGAGATTTCCAGAATACTCAATTGTGCTTATAAGGAATCTGTACATAGACCAAAAAGCAGAGATTTAAATAGAACAAGTGAACACTAAATGGTTTAAAATTAGGAAAGGTGTGTGCCAAGGTTGTTTTCTTTCACTATACTTATTTAACCATATGCTGAGCAAATAATTCAAGAAGATGGACTGACTATAAGAAGAAGAACATGACATCAGGGTTGAAACAAGACTCATTAACAACCTGGAACATGTAGATGACATAACCTTGCTTACTGAAAGTGAAGAGGACTTAAAATACTTACTGATGAAGATCAGAGACAACAGCCTTCAGTATGGGTTGAACTTCAATGTAAAGAAAACAAAAATCCTTACCATTGGACTAATAAATAACATCATGATAAATGGAGAAAAGATTGAAGTTGTCAAAGACTTCATTTTGCTTGGATTCACTATCGACACTCATGGAAGCAGCAGTCAAATAATCAAATGATGTATTGTATTCAGTAAATCTGCTGCAAAAGACCTCTTTAAAGTGTTCCAGAGCAAAGATGTCAATTTGAGGACTAAGTTGTGCCTGACTCAAGCCATAGTATTTTCAATAACTTCATATGCATGTGAGAGATGAACAGTGAATAAGGAAGGCCTTAGATGAATTGATGCATTTGAGTTATGGCATTGGAGAAGAATATTAAAAGTACCCTGGACTGCTAGGAGAACAAACAAATCTGTTTGGGGAGAAGTATAGCCAGAATGTTCCTAAGAAGCCAGGATGACCAGATATTGTCTCTCATATTTCAGGCATATATCAGAAGGGACTACTCCATGAAGAAGGACATCATGCTAGGTAAAGTGGAGGGTTATCAAAAAAGAGGAAGACCCCCCAAAGAGAAGGATTGGCACAGTGGCAGCAGTAATGGGCTGAAGCTTAACCATGATTGTGAGGATGGAACAAGACTGGGCAGCATCTCATTCTGTTGTGTATAAAGTCGTTATGAGTCGGAACCAACTCGGCAGCCCCTAATGACAACAAATGTGTCCAAGATACAGATGAGGACAATAATTTTACCTTTTTATCATATCCTCTTACTTACTCATTTCTCATTACTCTGGGTCACAAATGGTATACTCTGAGCTGCCAATCAAAAGATTGATGGTTCAAACCCAACTAGAGGTAGGTACCTCAGAAGAAAGCTTCTAAAACAGAACAGCCTTGAAATTCCTATATAGTTCAATTCTATTGACAAATATGGGGTTGCCATGTTGGAATCAACTGTACAGCAATGGATTTGGTATTTTGGGTTTGGTCTTTACCTCCCATTGCCTAAATGCAAACGACATATCCTTCCTCTTATTTATCTGCTAGATAGAGCTACTGTGTGACTAAGTGGCATTCTGTTTTATATGAATATTCTGAAAATATCCTCCTCCATATGCTGAGGGTAGTATTAAAAATAGTACTTGAAATTCCTGTAAATGTTCTAGTAATAAAACTATATTTCTCACAATTTGCATTTAAATTTAAAAAAGTCCTCCTAGCAACATTAGGTTGGATACACTCTGTCTACTAAAGGCTCTCTATCATACACTAATTGGCACTGAAAACCCTATACATGTGCAATGTGGGTGAGTTCATGTTACTAACGGAACCTTTAACAATCATATTTTCTGGCCTTGTTTGATTTGATATTAAGCAAAATTCACAAAGGAGCATGTGCATTCATTTATATGTATTAAATTGTTTACTTAACCACAGTGGATCCAATCAGTTCTCCAAACCTCCAGTTTGAGTCTCAAGGGACAAATTTATTATTTCGATGAATTTTAACTTATGATACAGTGTTGCATTTGGCCATACACAACCTAGAATCCCTCCATCAATAAATTATAAATTGTTTTGCTCTCAATTGAGAACTATCAATTTTTTAATTATTATTATAAATCTAGAACTATTTAGAATAGTTTAAGGGCACAGTGATATGCAAAGTCATTTGAAGGAAAGAAACATAGTAACCCACGCTCTATGAAAGATTACACTTTAAAATTAGTCCTGATTTTCACTTGGATAAATGTATTAATAGTCATTCATTTAATTCCATGTTTCTTGTAACAAGGTCCTGCTATTCATTCCTGAGATTAATTAGTCAATCATTAGCAAAGAAATAAATGTCTGCTTTGAGGAATGTAGGCCATATAATGATGAATAAATTACCCTTAAGCACTTTATAATCAAGAAGGGAAGATAAAATAAGATATATGTTCCTGTCATTTTAATATGTAAAACAGTGCAGCATGTTTGAAAATATAACATATTATAGTCGTTTCTATCACATAATGATAAAATCAAAATTCCTTAGTCAAAAAATGAGGAATTTATGATATTGCTTACTTCTATCTAGATTCTAGCTTCATCTTCATCCATTCTCTCTTTTATTTCTACATGAAGCCCTAAGAATAATACATTCTTGGAATTTCCGTAGGAATTTGTATCATCATACACTACAATACACATGACCTAGTTTTTAAAATACTGTTTTATCAAGCAAATACATGACTGTTTAGAGAAGAAATTACTTCCAACTGGTGTGAGTAGAGAGGGTTACTGGAGAGTGTGGCCACTGGGCAGTAAAGGTAGGTGGCAATTCAGACAGTGTTTCCTTCTGTTGTGCAAACCAACTTGATAGCACCTAATAACTGCTACAACAGGATTTTGCTAAGAGGACAGTAGTGGTCCCATGGTAAAATCTGTACCATTTTTCTCAGAGAGCTGGATTGACTTCCAACGAACGTGCTTAGTGCATAACCACCACCTGTCCCTCAGCGAAGGCATGCATGTTGCTGTGATACAAAGTAGGTTTTAGCAGAATTTCCAGACTAAAGCAGACTAGGAAGAAAACCTGACCATCTACTTGCAAAAATCTACCAATAAAGACCCTATGAATAACAATGCAGCTATCTGCAACCAATCACGGGGATGGTGTAAGAACAGGCAGCATTTCATGCTCTTGAGCAGGGGGCTCAAAACAAGTGGAAGACAACAGACAAAAACAATAAGGGTTTTGAGAAAGATGAGATTGGACAGGGTTATAAATAAGAGCAAAGGATAAAGGCAATTTTACATACAAAATGTAGACCAGATTTGGTTTCTGCACCAGATGAGTGAAGTGCAGACTAGGAAGATACATTGGAATCAAAAAGAGATTATTTACTTTGAAATGGTGACAATCATCATTGTTAGTATAGTCATAATATGAGATTTTTGTATTTTGTACTAGTAAAGTGCAAAAATAATAAGTCTAGTAAGATATTTTAGAAAGATTGATTTTCTGGTTTTTAAAATGGATCTGCATGATAAGCATTGGACTACAATCCACAAGGTCAGTGAGTTGAGCTCACCAGCAGTCCTGCAAGAATAAGATGTAGCTTTCTGGTTCCACAAAGACATAGAGTCTCTGAAACTATGTAGACAGAAACAAAGCAGACTCAATGTCACTTAACAACAACAACAACAACAACAACGGTTTCTTAAATAAATGGATTCAGAGAAACGTGCTGTGCATTGTGAGGAACTGAATTTGGACAAGGGATTGTAGTAGCTAGGCTCTGCATCGCTCTATTTATTTATGGATTTTCCCCTGGATGGCTCATACACACATCCTGTCCCCTACCAAAGCTCGTAATTGTTTCAAGGACAGAGCCTTTAAATTCCCCCATGATATTCAGCCAAAGGTGGCCATAAAATAAATGCTTGTTTAGAACAACAAAACATCAACTTTTAGGGAAAACATAAATTCTACTGGTATGATCATTAATATCAGAGTGAAATGAAGTAGTCTGCAGACATAAAACTTATCCAACCTCTCTCTCTCTTTTTCTTTGTTTAAATTTCTTTGCAGCTTCTTCCCAACAGGTGAGATTGTTGCTATTAAGTGCCTTTGAGTTGGTTCTGACTCGTAGAGACCCTGTATAGAGTTTCCAAGGAGTGACTGGTGTTTTTGAACCACAGACCTTGTGGTTAGCAGTCCATTGTGTATCCTACAGTGTCATACCAGGACTCCAAATGTGGGGCTGTTGTTGTTGTTATGTGCCATTGAGTCGGTTCCGACACATAGTGACCCTGTATAATTTCCGAGGAGAGTGGTGAGCTTGAACTGCTGCTGACTTTGCAGTTCAAACCTACTTTGCAGTCCAGCACATTAACCTGCAACACCACACCAGGACAAAGGTGGAGTTGGTTCAGACTAATAGTGACCCTGCTTAGCATTTCTGAGGCTGTAAATCTTTATGGGAGCAGAAAGCCTCCTCTTTCTCCCTCAGAACAGCTGATAGATTTGAACTGCTGACCTTAAGGTTAGCAGCCCAACTTGTAACCACTACACTACGTCGGATAGAACCTAGTAATCAAATAGGGTAGAGAGCAATGTGCTGGACTGAAGAAGTTTGATAAGAGTAGAGGACTAAGCTGATCTGAAGAAAGTTGGGATTTCTGTTGTTCAAAAGTTCTAGAAGAAAGAATCTAATATGTAAGACCTTTCTTTGTTGTCCAACCACTACCCTATCAGAATGTTTCTAGTCCTTGCATCTTCCTATTGACCCATATGGGCTCATGCTTCCCCCTAGCTATTAAATGTCCTCTTATTCAATCAAGTGCTATTTTTCCTTTTCAGATTACCAAAAGGTGTTCCTTACTCCAATAAAAACATGGTTAGAGATATGGATACAAATATTAAGTGGTAAGTCTTTCCAGAAGTCTCCACAATATGAAAGCTATGAATAAGCATAGGAAAACAGAATGAATTTGCGTTGACAGCGCTACTACTTACAAGATGTTTAGACTTCTTCCTTCCTTTCATTTTTTTTTTTCTTTTTCTTTTTCTTTTTACCATTTTGGGTTTCAGCAGGATACTGTGTGAATTAGAAATGATATACCTGTGCATATAAAACCTGTTACCTGGTATGATAAGGTGCTCTGGTAGCGTTGTGGTTACGAATCAGGCTGCAAAACTTAAGGTCAGCAGTTCGAAACTACCAGTGGTTCCGCGGGAGAAAGATGCGACTTTCTGCTCCCATAAAGATTTATAACCTTGGAAACCCTATACAGGGTCTCTGTGAGTCAGAACCGACTCCACGGCACATAACCACCACCACCACCACCACCACCACCACCACCACCTGGTTTGACATTATCGTTACATTCCAGCTCATAGAGACCCTGTATAGGGTTTCCAAGGAGTGATTGCTTTACATCACTGACCTTGCTGCTAGCAGTCCCATGCAGGAATCCTGGTGTGGTGCTGTCGGATAAGCACTGGACTGCTAACTACAAGGTCAGTGGTTCCAACCCACCACCCACTCCTTGAAAACCCTTTACAGGGCCTCTATGAATCAGAACTGACTCTTGACAGCCCTTAACAAAAACATTCTCCTAGGGCAGAAGTGGAAAGAGATACGTGAGTAGGTAGAAGAAGTTAAATATGTATCTAATAGCCTCCATGAAAAATGGACTCTTCTGCCATAAGATCAGAAAAAATGAATAGTCCTGGCTACCATTATTGGAAGTTTTGATCAAAGATTCTATAGAAGAATACTGGTGAAAAGGGGAAAAATGTTCATAAGAATTTAAAATTCTCATGGTTGTTGTTGTTAAGTGCCATCGAGTTGGTTCTGACCCAAAAGTACCATATGTAGGGTTTCCGAGGAGCAGCTGATGAACTTGAACCACTGACTTTGTGATTCAAACCAACTATATTAACCCACAGCACCACACCAGGGTTCCTGAATGAGTTCCTGTAACTCTTGCCCTAAGAAAATCTTTAGACCTGAAACTTAAACTACAAAAACCTTTGAAGTCTTTTTTAAACCAAACAGTGTTGTTGTTAATTGACATCAAGTGGGTTCTGACTCATAGAGACCCTGTATAGTGTTTCTGAGGAGTGGCCTTTCGGTTAGCAGTGCAATGTTTAATGCTAATCCCACACAGCCAAACCAAGTCCAGTGCCTATCCAACAGAGCCATATTAGGACTCCAGTCAGTCTACCTTGCCTGACTGCTTACAAATTTTGAAGACTTCAGACACAATGTAATGAACTAAGATATAGAACAGAGACTTTAAAATTTATATTAGGTCAGTTTACTAGGATGTTCCATAAAACATGACCTAAATACCTCACGGGATTTGTTTTCTTGGTTTAGGGGTTTATGGTCATGTTACCACCCATTACCAAGCCCCTCAACGGTTCCTCATTGTTATTGGAATAGAATTCAAACTCCTGATTTTTTTGGTATAAGACAGAATGTATCCCCCACTTCATCATGTTCTATCTTATCTTCACCCCTGAGACTCTAAACACCCTAACATAAAATCTGTTTCAGAGTTATTGTCCTTACTATTTTGTACTGCTCTAGCACTGCTCTTCACAGTACATTAAAAAATATCAAACAAACAAACAAAAACCCTCTCATTCCTCAATTCTCACCTCAAATGTCATCTTCTAAAAAGCGTCTTTTTCACCTCCCCCCTTCTGCTGCTTTCTTAAAGTAATCCCATGTATTTATTTAATTGCACTGTTCATTATAATCATCTCATTTACTTACATGTTTTCCTCTTTACATGCTGTTCCCCATGACTAGGATTTAAACCCCTTAAGACAGAGACTATATCTGGACTATTTGATGGCTCCTTTCAATATTTTTGCTCAGTACCTGCCATATGGGAGTATAAATATTTGTTGAATTACTGAGTGAATGAATTGGTAAAGATGGACAGCTTCACTCAATAATTCTAGACTTCTATCCTTCCTGTACTGCCATATCCAATTTGTCACTCATTATCTGAGTCATAAATACTTTTTTCAAATGTTCTCTCTATCTTCACTCCTCTGCTCTACTATTTGTACCTCAATCAGAACCTCATCATCTCTCTAATGTGGCTTAATTCAGGAGTCTGTGAATTGGTTTCTCTGATGTTTTCAACTGCCTGCAGCTCACGGTTGCCTATTTCTAAGACACAAAATGGATTAAATTCTTTCCTGCTTAGAATCCTTCAAGGTTTCTAATTCTTAGAGGTAAAATCCAATTTTAGTATCATAGTATACTATTTCCCAACATGATGTGGCCTCTGGCTATGTTTTCATGCTGTGCCTTCCCACCCACCTGGCATTCTCCACTTACTTCAAAATAACTATAAGCAAACACAAAAAGGGGTTTTAACTCTCTACTGTCTTTCTCATACAGCTTGTCTAGATTATCCTTGTCCTCTATTTTATCTGGAAAAACAACCATCTTGTCAAAAAGACACTTACATATATAGTAAGGTTTGAAAGACTAAAGATGTAAAGTCAGCTTTAGGGTCAAATAACCTTGATTTAATTCATGACTCTATCATTCTCTATACCTTGCTATCCTCTTTTGTAAAATTTGAATAAAAAACATATCACTTCATGAACTAACACCTAGCATTCCATGGCTGTTACTTATTGCTTCTGAAGAGATTTACAGCTTCAGAAACCTTGTCATATAGGATCACTATAAGTCAGATTGAACTCGTTGGCAGTGGGTCTGTTAATTCCAGTGTGCCGATATTTAGAAAGCTGTTGTTGTTCTTAAGTGCCGTCGAGTCGGTTCCGACCCATAGCAACCCTGTACAGGGTTTCCGAGGGTATAAATCTTTACGGGAGTAGAAAGCCTCATCTTTCTCCCGCGGAGTGGCTGGTAGTTTCGAACCACTGACCTTAAGGTTCGCAGCCCGATTCGTAACTACTAAGCTACTAGTGTCCTTGAAAAAATTACATCAAACCAGAAGGGGCATGCAGCCATGGCAACGTTTCTTACTTTGTCATTCAAAGTCCAGGAATTGCTAAACAGTCTACCTTGTTGTTATTGTTAAGTGCCTTTGAGTTTCCCAGGAGAGGCTAGTGAGTTTGAACTACCGGCCTTGCAGTTAGCAGTCCAGTGTTAATTCTACAGCACTACACCAGGACTCCTTAACCATTACTTACTTCGCTTAAAGACAAACAGAATCAGTTTACACACACTGGAACTTCCTCTAATGACCAAGTTCCTCCCCTCCTCCCAACCTCCTGTTCCATGGAAACAGTGATCACCCCTTCTTGCAATCTCTGCTAACATGGTGCAGGAAAATGGAGCAAGACCATTTTCTTACTGTGGAGCAGAAGAAAATGTTGTTGTTAGATGTCATTGAGTCAGTACTGACTCATAGCAATCCTATGCACAACTGAACGAAATACTGCCCGGTCATTCATCAACCTCACAATCATTGCTATGTTTGAGCCCATTGCTACTGCCACTGTGCCAATCCATCTCATTGGGGGTCTTCTTCTTCTTCTCCAACCCTTCACTTTACCAAACATGATATCCTTCTCCAGGGACTGGTCCCGTCTGATACTATGCCCGAAGTATTAGAGAAGAAGCCTGGCTTCTTCTCCTTCAGAAGGAGCACTCTGGCTGTACTTCTTCCAACACAGATCTATTTGTTCTTTTGTGAGTCCATGGTATTTTCAATATTCTCCTCCAGCATCATAACTGAAATGCATCAATTCTTCTATGGTCTTCCTTCTTCACTGTTGAACTTTCACAAGAGTATGAGGTTACTGAAAATACCATGTCTTGGGTCAGGCACACCTTAATCCTCAAACTGACATCTTTGCTCTTGAACACTTTAAATTGGTCTTGTGCTACAGATTTGCCTAATGCAATATGTTATTTGATTTCTTGACTGCTGCTTCCATGAGTGTAATGGTTGATCTGCACAAAATGAACTCTTTGACAACTTCAATCATTTATCCATTTATATGGATGTTGCTTATTGGTCCAGTGATGAGGATTTTTGTTTTCTTTACATTGAGGTGCAACCCATACCAAAAGCTGTAGTGTTTGGTTTTCATCAATCAGTAAGTGTTTTAAGTTCCCTTTGCCTTCCACAAACACAATTCTTCTGGTCTTTGGTCTTTATTGTCTAATGCATTAAATCTGCTCTTCTGATGATCTCTAAATTCCAGTAGGATATGTTCAAGGTCATATTTTGGCTCTCATGGATTTATTTTTATTTTCTTCAGCTTCAGTCTTAACTTGCATAAAAGCAATTGATGATCTGTTCCACAATCCACCCCTGGCCTTGTTTAGGCTGATGATAAGGAGTTTTTCTACCATCTATTTCCATAGATGCATCCAATTTGGTTTCTATGAATTCCATCTGGTGGGGTCCATGTATATAATCATCTTTTATTTTGTTTTAAAAAGGTATTTGCAATGAAGAAGTCATTGGTCTTTCAATATTCTATCATGTGACCTCCAGCATTGTTTCCATCACCAAGGTCATATTTTCAAACAACTGATCCTTCATCTCTATTTCCAAACTTTTCATTCCAATCACTAGAAATTATCAGTACATCTTGATTGCGTGTTTGATTGATTTTAGACTGAAGTAGTTGGCATCATTCTTCAATTTCATCATCACTGGCTTTAGTAGTTAGTGTGTAAATTTGAATAATAGTGGTATTAACTGGTCTTCCTTTTAAGAGTATGGATATTATCCTATCACATACAGCATTGTACCTCATGACTGCTTTTGATATATTCTTTTTGATAATGAATGTGACACCATTTTGCTTCAAATTGTCATTCCCGACATAATAAACCATGTGATTGTCAGATTCAAAATGACCAATACCAGTCCATTTCAGCTCACTAATACCTAGGATATCAATAGTTATGCATTCCATTTCATTTCTGACAATATCCAATGTTTCTAGATTCATATTTCATACTTTCCAAGTTCTGATTACTAATGGATGTTTTCAGCTGTTTGTCTTCATTGTGAGTTGTGCCTCAACAGCAAATAAAGGTCCCAAAGGCTTACTCTATCCACATCATTATGGTCAACCATACTTTGAGGAGGAACCTCTCCCCCAATCATATTTTGAGTGCTTTCCAACCTGAGAGGCTCGTCTTCCGGCACGATATCTGACAATATTCTCGTGTTCTTCATGATGTTTCAATGTTTAATATTCTGGTGCTGACAGTGTTCCACTGCTATTCATAAGGTTTTCAGTGACTAGATATTTGGAAGTCATCTGTCTTTCCATCTTCCTAGTCTGTCTTCATCTTCAAGCTCAGTTGAAACCTGTCTACCTTGGCTGATCCTACTGGTATTTAAAATACCCATGGCATAGCTTCCAGAATCACAGCAACACATAAGCCACTACAGTATGACAAATTGACAGACAAATGGTAGAGAAACAAAGTAGGTGTATCTATGTATATTTGACATGCAAGGGTACCATGACATTTGAATAAAGAGTGAAAGACGTCTGTCTAGAAAATTTTGCTTTGATTTTATGTTTCCAAGCTGCTCAAAATAAATAAAATACTGATCTATTACAAAAAGTAGAAACTTGTTATCATTGTCAGCAGTGGAAATCCTGAAAACTAAATGAGGAACATCTGGGGAAGACATGCTAGACTATCTTCCTTCGCTTTAAGAAGAATTTTAGAACTAGTAGGGAGAAGGGAAGAAAACGTCTGGAGAAAGAAGGATTATATTGGGAGAAGCAAAGAATCACTTGAGGGACTTACATGCTCAGAGCAGTAGCTGAAACTTGCTAATGATCAATTTAACACCTGCCATTTTAATTAGCACCTAAGGATAAACTGAAATTGAGAAAGATGGTTAGAAACAGTAAAATGGCCTGAGAGGCAGCCCAAGGTCAGAGGGAAAAAATAAAGATTCTGTGTTTACAGAAGGAGATAATTATAGTTTAAATTAGTCAACGAAAGCATGATTTGTATTTAGGATGTATTTGTTTTTGTTTACCTGTACATTTTTTCTGAAACTGAGGTTAATTTGTGAATGGTCTAAAAAAAGATTGGATTCAGTATAAATTGTTTTAAAATGTGTGGTCCTGAAAGATTAAAGAATCACATTAACAAAGAGTTCCTGAGAAATCATGACGTTTGAGACCCAGCCTAGTTTTTCAGTACTCACATATATTTGTTTTAGCTTAACATCCATCTGGTTCCTAATGCCAATGAGAAGATTGCAATGCATAGCAGCCATAAAGGAGAGAAAAGAACTGGCTCTTAGGGGTCCTAGTGTAGCACTGTAGGGTAAGCACTAGACTGCTAATTAAAAGGTCTACAATTCAAACTCAGCAGCCACTCCTGGGTAAGCCTATACAGGGTGGCTATCAATCAGAACTGACTTTATGTCACTTAACAACAATAACAATAGCATAGGGTTTCCAAGGCTATAGTCTTCATTGAACATAGATTGCCAGGTCTTTTCTCCTAAGGAGTGAATTTTCAGTTAGCAGTCAAGCAGTTTGCTTCTGGACTGACAGAAGTCTTTTCCGGTTTGTTGTTATTGTTAGGTGTCCTTGACTCAATTCCAACTCATAGTGACTCTATGTACAACAGTGTATAAGAGAATGAAACACTGCCTTGTTCCATCCTCACAATTGTTGTTGTTAAGTGTCGTTGAGTCGGTTCCAACTCATAGCAACCCTGTATAGGATTTTAGTAGTAGGTAAATATAAAGTATCATTGCTTGTAAGCCTGGCAGCCAAAATGTACACAAGCACAATAAAACAAATTTCAAAAACAAAATCTCACATAAGTAAACATGCATTTTGTGAGGGAAAAGTACATCACACTAATTCAAAGTCCCTTTTAAACATACAAAGAGGTTTAGACTGGAAAAATGTTGTCACCTAATGTTGCATCCTACTGTTCTATTAGAGTTCTGGTATGGCACTATTGGATAAGAACTGGCCTACTAATCGCAAGGTCAATGGTTCAAAGCCACCAACAACTCCTCAAAAACCCTACACAGGGTCCTATGAGTCAGAACTGACTCAACGGCACTTTAACACACCACCATACTCTTCGGTTATTAGGTGTCCGCTAGCTGATCGCACCTCCATTCATCTGTCAGTCTGTTGTACTGTGGTGGCTTGTGAGTTGCTGTGATTCTGGAAGCTATGCCATGGGTATTTTAAATACCAGCAGGGTCACCCAAGATGGACAGGTATCAGATGAGCTTCCAGATGAAGACAGACTAGGAAGGAGTGATGAACTACTTCCGAATATTTAGTCACTGAAAACCTTATGAATAGCAGAGAAACTCTGTAAGATATATAGTGTCAGAAAATTAGCCCCTCGGGTTGGAAGGGACTTAAAATGCGACTAAGAAAAAGCTGCCTCCTCAAAGTAGAGTTGACTGTGATGATGGGAATTGAGTAGAGCCTGTGGGAACAAAGCCCGCGGGACCTTCATTTGCTGATGGGCCACAACTCAAAATGACGAGAAACAGCTGTAAACATGCATTAATAATCAGAACATGGAATGTATGAAGTATGTATCTAGGAAGATTAGAAATTATCAAAAATGAAATGGAACACATAAACATTGATATCTTAGGCATTCGTGAGCAGAAATGGACTAGTATTGGCCATTTTGAATCTGACAACCATATGGTTTACTATGCAGGGAATGACAAATTGAAGAGGAATGGTGTTGCATTCATAGTCAAAAAGAACATATCCAGATCAGTCATGAGGTACAACGCTGTCTGTGATAGGATAATATCCATGCACCAACAGGGTAGATCAGCTAATACCACTATTGTTCAAATTTATGCACCAACCACTAAAGCCAGTGAGGATGAAATACACGACTTCTACCAACTTCTTTAATCTGATATTGATCAAACATGCAATCAAGATGTATTGATCATTACTGGTAATTGGAATGCAAGGTTGGGAACAAAGAGGAAGGATCAGCAGTTGGAAAATATGGCCTTGGTGATAGAAATGATGCTGGAGATCAAATAATAGAATTCTGCAAAATTAATGATTTGTTCATTTCAAATACCTTCTTTAGAGCATAAAAGATGATTTGCACATACACAAAAATCAAATTGACTACATGTGATGGAAAAGTTTCATACCATGAATCAAAACAAGGCCAGGGGCAGATTGTGGAGTGGATCATCAATTGCTCATATGCACATTCAAACTGAAGCTCAAGAAAATAAAAAGTCCACGAGAGCCAAAATATGACCTTGAATATATCCCACTTGAATTTAGAGATCATCTGAAGAACATATTTGATACATTAAACAATAAAGACCGAAGACCAGAAGAGTTGTGGGATGACATCAAGAACATCATAGATGAAGAAAGCAAAAAATAATTAAGAAGACAAGAAAGAAGGAAGAGATCAAAATAGATGTCGAAGAGACACTAAAACTTGCTCCTCAGTGTAGAAATGCTAAAGCAAATGGAAGAAATGAGGAGGTACAAGAGCTAAGCAGAAAATTTCAAAGGTCAGCTCGAGAAGACAAAGTCAAATATTACAATGAAATGAACCAAGATCTAGAGTCAGAAAACCAAAAGGGAAGCACACGCTCAGCATTTCTCAAGTTGAGGGAACTGAAGAAAAAATTCAAGCCTCGACTTTTATTATTGAAGGATTCTCTGGGCAAATTATTGAATGATGCAGAAAGCATCAAAAGAAGATGAAAGGAATACACAGAATCACTGTACCGAAAAGAAATGGTTGATGTTCAACCATTTCAAGAGGAAGCATATGATCAAAAGCCAATGATACTGAAGGAAGAAGTCCAAGATGCATTGAAAGAATTGGCGAAGAATAAGGATCTAGGAATTAATGGGGAAAAAATTGAAATCTTTCAAGTAAATGAGGTGGTACTAGAGGCACTCACTCATCTCTGCCAAGAAATTTGGAAAGCAACTATCTGGCCAACTGATTGAAAGAGATCAATATTTGTGCCCATTTCAAAGAGATGTGACTCAACAGAATGTGGAAATCATTGGGCAATATCTTGGCTATTCCATGCTTTTGATTGTGTGGATCATGACAAGCTATGGACAATATTACGTAGTATGAATATTCCGGAACAGATAATTGTGCTCATGAGGAATCTGTACCCGGACCAAAAGGCAGTTGTTCAAACA
>NW_006408523.1:43194719-43202514 GCF_000296735.1 Chrysochloris asiatica
CCACACACCTATGGAAGCAATAGCTCAAAAGAGTGAACAAATCTTCACAGCGAGGATCATTCCCACCTCCTCCACACACGGAGAGGACAGGGATGGGCAACTTGGACATTGGCTACCCAGAATGGGGCGGGAGGGGAGGGTAGTTACAGAGGCAAAAAGTGACTGACTTATAAGCTTTCAAGAGGGAACCTAGATTCAGAGGGTGTGGAGCAAGGTAGAATCTCCACTGAGTAGTATCCATTCTGCCTAGTTGGGGCTGGTAAAAGGAGATGAAGATAGGTCCCTTGCAATACAATAGCAAATAATTGTTATCAAGACTGATTGTAAGGGCTGGAAATGTAAAGGTGGGCATTTGGGGCCAAAGGGAGGGGAGTGATTAACCTTAAAGTCTAGGAACAGAGGTCTCTAGGACCATCGAAGGAGAAGAGCAGAGAATGGAACCCTACCCAGAGAAGCAGGGATGGAGGCAGAAATGATGACATGGGGAGATGGAGTGGCTGAAGACTTTGGACCTGGAGAGAGAAGGGCGGTATGCGGATGACAGAGGGGCAGGCTTGTGGGGCATACACTTCGGTTGATCGATGATGCATGGAAAGGATTGTAACCCTGGCAAGGAAATGATATACAAAGGGATCAATGTGAAGCTGATGTCCTCCCATGTAAACTATTACATAATCCACAATAAAGCATTTAAAAAAAATTAAATTTAATTTTTAAAAAAAGATAAGTTTATGTCAAAACAGAGCTCACACCGTTACAGAAGAGGGCAAATCTCAAGTCTGTGGGTCAGATATCCATTTGAAGATTTCCATTCACATAGCTGAAGGGCTAATGAAAGCTAGATTGGCAGGTCAGACAGCAGAGAGGCAGATGGAGCAAATAAGATGTAGGCTGCTGCTGATCCTCAGGATTGAAAGGCATTAGACCAGACTGCTAGTTCAAGTGCAAAGAACTGGAGGTTGGATGACAAAACAGATGTAAGATACAAATGCAACAAAAAGAAAGTAAGCTTTGTTCAATATACTGGAATATTGTGCTCAATATACTGTGTCCAATATATTGAAAGCAGTCTATATCCTCAAGCAAACTTCCTTTTAATTGATTGGCTGCTCATAGCAGATCTTATCATAGAGTTCATTACATTATAATTAGATCTCATCAAGGGGGATTATTACCTCTTAACTGTCAAATGTGTGAGAAGTCCTGGCCCAAATAAGTTGACACAAAACCTTAACTGTCAAAGTTTAGCCCTTGTTGGTATCGACTCAATGGCACCTAACAATAATGTGCAAAATATTGAATGATGCAGAAAGCATAAAAAGAAGATAGAAGGAATACACAGTCATTGCTCCAAAAGTAGTAGTCGATGTTCAACCATTTCAAAAAGTAACATATGATCAAGAGCCAATTATACTGAAGGAAGAAGTCTAAAGGGCACTGAAGGCCTTGGCAGAGAACAAGGTTCCCGGAAGTGATGGAATAAAAATTGAAATCTTTCAACAAACTAATGTGGCACTGGAGGCACTCACATGTCTATGCCAAGAAAGTTGAAAACAATATCATTAATATTGCATGCAAGTATAATTATTCTAAACATAATTCAAAACCTGCTGCAAGAGTACATTGACTGTGAACTGCCAGAGGTTCAAACTGGATTCAGATGAGGATGTGGAATGTGGGATATCATTGCTGGCATAAGATGGATCTTGGTTGAAAGCAGAGAATACCAAAAAGATGTTTAGCTGTGCTTTACTGACTATGCAAAGATTTTTGACTGCATGGATCATGACAAACTATGTATAACATTGAAAAATGTATATTCCAAAGCTTTAATTATGCTCATAGGAACCTGTAAAGATCAAAATCATATTGCTAGAACAGAACAAGGAGATACTAAATGATTTATATCAAGAAAGGTGTGCACAAGAAATGTATTCTGTTACCATACTTATTCAATATGTATGCTGAGCCACTATTCCAAGAAGTTGGATTATGTGACAAAGAATGTGGCATTAGGTTTAGAGTAAAACTTTTTAACCTGTGATATGCAGGTGACACAACTTTACTTGCTGAAAGCAAAGAGTACTTAAAATACTGATGAAGATCAAAGTCCACAGCCTTTAATATGGGTTGCTCCTCAGTGTAAAGAAAATAGAAATTCTCACAACTGGACCAATAAATAGCATCATGTTAAATGGAGGAAAATTAGATTTGTCGAAGAATTCATTTTGCTTGGATCCACAATCAATATTCAAGCAAACAGCAGGCAAGAAATTAAAGGACATATTGCATTAGACAAATCTACTGCACAAGATCTTTTTAAAGTATTCAAGAGCAAAGATAACAGTTTGAGGACTAAGGTACACTTGACCCAAGTCATGGTATTTTCAATGGCCTCATATGCATATAAAAGTTGGATAATAAATAAGAAAAATGATAGAAGAATTGATGTATTTGAATTGTGATGCTGGTGAAGAATATTAAAAGTACCATGGGCTCTGTAGAAAGATATATAGCCAAAGTGCCATTAGAAGCCAGGATGGTGAGACTTTGTCTCTCATGCTTTGGAATGCTATCAGGTGGGACCAGTCCCTGGAGAAGGACACCATGCTTGGTAAAGTGGAGAGTCAGTGAAAAAGAGGAAGAAACCCCAATGAGATGGATTGGCACAGTGGCAGCATCAAGCATAACAAATGCCACGATGATCCAGAACCAGGCAGTGTTTTCTTCTGTTGTGCATAGGGTCACTATGTGTCAGAACAACTCAGTAGCACCTAACAACAACTCCCACAGCATTGTCTATTTGACTAGGTTCAATCATTCATTATAATGGCTACATAGAACCAATACGTTGCACCATAGTCATAGCTGTGAGGCTATTAGTGAAGTTAACAGGTTAAAATGCAAGGTCAGAAATGCTCAAAACACAGTTCTTTAGTAAGGACAGCTTCTTCTCAGCCAAGCCCTAAGGCAAGCAGGCAGTCCTCTTTATGGGCCTCTACTCATAGCCTGGCCTCTGCCCTGCTCTACCAATGTTACAAAAAAGCTCTTTTAGAGCTGCTAATAAATGCCCAAAGGACACTTCACTCTACTCTAGCTCTGTAAGTTAACAAACCTAGCTCCACCAATTAAGTACCTGGGGATACCACATTCCTCTAGCTACACTTCTGCCCATAGGCACTTGACTTTTCTTCCTCTTTGGGCTGTGAAGCCCACTGCTCTGTCTGGTACTCTGACTCTTGGTTCTGTTGCAGCTGCTACTCCTCTGCCCCTCCTTGGGTGTCACAGCTTCCTGTCCAGTGCTCAGGAAATTCAGCATCCGAAGGATGAACTCCAATCCTGGCTCCTGTCTGCTTCTGAGATGTCTCATTTTAGACCAGTAGGAATCCTAGTGTGGTGCTGTAGGATAAGTACTTGACCATAAGGCTGGTTTGAACCACAAGGTTGGCAGTTCAAACTCACCAGCTGCTCCTCAGAAACCCTATACAGGGTCACTATGAGTTGGAAACGACTCAAAGGTACTTAACAACAACAACAAAGATGACAAAATTGACCTATGACAATTAACTTTGTTAACAATCACTCCTGACTGAACAATATAATCCATCAGTATCTTCCCCCACCCTTTTCTTACTCAGGACCATCAGAAAAACTCATTTGGTGGTATTTTACAAAGATATGCTTAGAATAGACATTAACTGTATCTTTGCAGTCACTGAACCTATTTTTGCATACAAAAAACTATTGTAAACTCCCTGACATGCATATAAAGGGACTTCAAAAAGTTCATGGAAAAGTAGAATTAAAAGCTAATGGAATCAAATTTCATTCCATTTTATATTTTATTCTATTATCTTTTAATTCTGTTTTCCACGACCTTTGTGAAGTCCCCTTATGTGTGTGTGTGTATAAAATTATATGTATATATATAACTATATGAGGTTGAAGAAAATATGTAACAATACATATTAAGTAGATGGCAGAATGACGTTGAGTAGAGTGTTATGTGGGTGGAAGGAAGATGAAGTGGTAAAACCAACTCAAAAAGAAAATGGAAAGATTGCACTTTTTAAAACAAGCCTATAAGATACAATTATTTTCATAAATGCTGCAAAATTTCACATATATGTTTAAGTATATTAGGTGTATATTTATTTTCAAATACATTTTTAAAAGGAATATCTATGGACAAACACTTTTAGTAAAGGGTATATTGAATTTCTAGAAAAATAAGGGGTGAGCAAACAGGTGGATTCTCTTTGAATTTCTTACCTCCATCAGGGACTCTCTGTTTCTTCTTGTGTTCAAATAGTCTTTGGACTGGGTGGTCTCCAAACATGTCAATTTTGTTTCATGTATGAGCTATTTCTGTGAATCGCTTTTACACTTCAGCTCCAATTAAAGAAAACTGGTTTTTTTTTTTCCCAGAGAAACTGCAATCCTAATCTGACTAGTTTATTATTTGCTTTCTTCCTGCTTCTGAAAGGCTAAGCAACTTTAACTGTGGTCAGCTTCCCTACTTGATGAATTTCAAAGATTAGCTTCATAACTAGATGTTAAATTGATTTGTATTCTTAGCTATTCTTCTGGGATTGTGTACCGCCATCATCAATCTGCTGGGTTTCTTCCACCACTTTATCAGCCAAGTTGTTAGATGCAACTGATTGCATTAACGACAAATTCTCCTTAGTCTCTGTTGTCAATGCCAAGTTAGACTCATTCTATGGTAGAAATGACTGAAGAATAGTTTGGGCAGCAAACAATAGGTAGAGTTAACAGGTGAATAAATAAACATTATGCCCTATAGTTCTGAAGAGAGTCCGTGATATGTCTTTGTTTAGGTTTGAAATAAAAAACATTTTCCTCTCTCACTACATATTCTGTGTTGTCCTTCTAACATATCACTTTAAGTGCATCTCTTCCACCAAGTCCTCCTTGCATCTCCAGCTATCACTCTGCCTCCCCTCTTCTGTTAACAGAAATTAACTCATACCATTTTCTAGCATTTGTCACTTTCTATGATTTAAAGCATATGAGTCCTTTTCTATCCAGTTTTTTTGCCCCATCAGCAATTGTTTTTATTAGTGACTGTTGAGTCAGTGGTGACTCACGGTGATCCCGTGTACACAAGAACAAAATGTTGCCCAGTTTCCGCTCCATTTTGATGTTGTGACCACTGTGTATTTTGTTTGAGTGCTTCCAACCTAGGGATCATCTTACAGGATGTTATCAAAAAAGCCTACTTCATTGATTCCAACTCATCATTTCCAACGCTGTAAATTTTAATGAGAGCAGAAAGCTCATCATTTTCTTATGGGGCAGCTAGTGGGGTTGAACTGCTGATCTTGTGGTTAGCAGTCCAGTGTTTACCCTACAGTAGTACCACCAGGACTCCTTTTGCAACATGACATCAGACAATATTCTATTATTATTTGCAAGGTTTTCATTGGTTAATTTTCAGAAATAGTTTCCCAGGTCTTTCTTCGTACTCTTTCTTAGTCTTGAAACTGCTGAAACTGGCCCACTATGGCGGATTCTATTGTTATTCTATTGGTATTGGTATTAGTATTTACTGGTATAGCTTCCAGCATCACATAGTATGACAGACAATGGTTGGAGCATATTGTTAGCAGAAAACTATTTGTTGACTGAATACTTTCTCAGCTTAGATGAGATGCTAGGCCACCCATGATCAAGAGGATATTGGTGATTCCACAGGCTATTGGATGTATACTCACAGTTATGTTCTCAATCCAGAGATATTTTGATTGGAACCTTCTCTTCTTCTTTAGTAAATGCTAGCTATACAGAGACAAGATTAGAAAGGGTCCACTCCTTTCACAGGAGAGTCTGTTCCTGCTTTGACATTCCAAATCTAGCAGCTTAATCAGTGTTGTGTGTTTAAAATCTGTTGGTATTCTAAAAATGAGAACAATGACCTTTGTGTTAATTAGCTGATACAAGAGCCTGCTGGGACTAGAAGGAAGACTTAATGGAATTTGAGATTATGTATTCCAATCATTATTTCTGAGGTAATAACTAATGCAATTGATGAGATAAAATAAACATGTATCCATACTAATGTGTTTTCTAATCCCATTCCTTTTGCTAAAATATTCTCAGGATTATCTAGCAGTATAATAAGCATGCTACAGACTGTCCAAAATTCTAATCATGTAGGTAAAGTATTTTATTGTACTTTTATTGAAAAGAGCAAATGGACCTATTGCTTTAAATTTAAAGGTGCATCATTTGAAACAGTTTCTAAAGATTAAAAAATATATGTTAAGCATATTATTGAACAATATACTTCAAAATAAAATTAGTATACCATATTTTCCTAGCCATTTAAAGTATATGTTACTGTTGTTAGTTGTAATCGAGTTAATTCTGCTTCATGGCAACTGAGTCCTGGATGCAAAATGGCTAAATGCTCTGCTACTAACCAGAAGATTGGGGGTTCAAATCCACCTGGTTGTTCAACAGAAATGCAGACCTGGAGATTTGGTCCTGTAAAGATTTCAGCCTAAGAAACCCTATTGGGCAGTTAACCAACTTGACAGCACTTGACAACAACAACAACAGCTCTGTTTTATAGGATGGATCATGTGAGTTGGAACTGACTCCAGGACATCCAATAACAACAGTCCATATATCAAATAGTAATAAGTGTTTTCAAAAAGTAACAAATGTGGTTAAGAATAGAGAATTATGAGAAAATGGAGTGGCACTATTTTAGGTATTTATTGCTAATGTTAGGTGCTATGGAGTGAGTTACAACTTGTAGTGACCCTGTGTATGGCAGAATGAAACACTGCCCAGTCTTGCTCTATCCTTATGAAAACTGCTATGTTTGCGCGCACGTGCATTTGCACTGTGTCAATCTATCTCACAGAGGGGCTTCCTCGTTCTCATTGACTCTGTTCAAGCATGATGTCCTTCTGCAGGCGCTTATCCTGCTTGATAACATGTCCAAAGTACATGAAATGAAGGGAACCTGGAAATTTCAAAATATATAAATAAATAAGTGGAATGCTTGAAAATCAGTATCCTAGGCATAAGTGAGCTGTAATGGACTGGTGTTGACCATTTTGAATCTGACTGATATTGATTATCTTGAATCCGATAATCATATGGTCTATTATGCTGATCATGACAAATTCAAGAAGGATAGCATCACATTAGTTGTCAAAGAGAGTATCTGAAGATCTGTCTTAAATATAACATCATCAGTGATAGGATAATATCAATATGCCTACAAGGAAGACCAGTTAATATAGCTATTATTCAAATTTATACAGCAACTAGTAATGCCAAAGATAAGGAAATTGAGTTTATACTAACTTACTCAGTCTGAAATTGATCAAACATGCAATGAAGATACATTGATAGCAGTGGTGGTTGGAATGTGAAGATTGAAACAAAGAAGGATCAGTAGATAGAAACAGAAACATTGTTAAAATTGCATAGTAGAATATTCAAGGGCCAACAAATTATTCATTGGAAGTTTTTTTTTCTTTTCTTTTCTTTTTAATTTTAGTGCTTGTTTTATTTTATTTTATTTTCTAACAAAACAAATAATTATAGACTGGAATTTACAAGCCAGATAAAAGCAGTGATTTTTTTTCATAATATAAAAATATTATAAAAGTGTTGCTATTAAGTCCCCTTGAATCAGTTGCAACTCATAGAGTCCTTAGATAGGGCTTCCAAGGAGTGGCTCATGGGCTTGAATCACTATCAGTATATGAGGGGGCTTCAGTAAGTTAATGGAAAATGCAGTTTTTCCATAAAA
>NW_006408523.1:43203244-43204555 GCF_000296735.1 Chrysochloris asiatica
TTGCTGTAAGGATTTGTTCCTTCTTTTGAGTCACTGCATTCATAGGTATAGGTCAAGTTCATCAGATTGTATCAGCTCACTCTTTTTTTTTCCCTCTTCTTTCTTCTCCTGGTTTAGCTCTGATCATCCAGTCATCCGGTCCAGGTCACGTGGGTACCATCTGCAAGTGTGGGTGTTCTTGTCACATGCCCTCTCGTCCCATTAGCAGGTAGCTCCAGTTTCCGCTCGAGTCCTCCGTGGCCACGCCACTGACTTTGGGCCCAGGAGTCCCCAGGTCTCCTCACACTGCTTGCCAACCAGGTCCCCAACTGGGTCCACAGAAGCCCACTGAACATTGTAAGGCTTAGCTTGCTGCTTCATTGCTGCTTTTATCCCACTTCCCCCTATCGATGAAGTGTGTGGTCACCAATCAGAGCGTGTATTTCCGTTGAGTCTTAGTCTTGGAAGGTTTTTTTTTCTTTCTTTTTTTATAGATGGGTACATAATGTGATTGATATAATTGGTGGCACTGAAATGCACATATGGGCAATGTTGAATTTACACTAAATAAAATAGTTGCTGTGGGTTAGATTCTGACTCGTGCTGTGTGTCAGAGGACAGCTGTGATCCATAGGGTTTTCTCTTCTTTTACCTTTTTATTGTGAATTAACTGAAGGTTTACAGAGCAGAGCTTCAGTTTTTTATTCAGCAAATCATACACTTTGTTTCATTTCAATGATTGTAATCCTCTCCATGTAATACCACTTATCCCGTTTCCGCCCTGTGTTTACTGTTTCCATTCCTCCTTCTTTCCCCACCCTTATGAATTTTGTCCTTAAGTAATTGCTGCCATTTTTTTCTTGACTGTTTGCTGATTCTATGGTGTGCATACCTCACTAGTGTTGCTGTCCCCACTATGTACCTATCTATTCCTTGACTGAAAATTGAATCACTGAGATGAGTTCATTCCCAGATTTAAAGGGTGATCAAGGGCCATAGTCTTAGGGTTTCACCAGTTCCTATCTAACCATGAATATGTGAAACAAAACTCAAGATCATAAAAAATACCAGAATGGTATTTCATATGATCTTGAGTTTTGTTCCACATACTTTTCTCCCACTCTACCCCACACCTTCAGATCCCTTTTAGAGCAATTGATAAGATAGCCAGGTACCATCCTTTTGGTCTCAGGGCCCTGTAGATTGATGTTTATGTGATCCGTGAATCCACTGGACTAATTGTATTAAAGAATCTACAATGTTCATCACTCTTCTTTTCTCTGGACAGGGAGAGACGAATCGTTGCAACTTAGATGGCTACTCATGAGCTTT
>NW_006408523.1:43205545-43206704 GCF_000296735.1 Chrysochloris asiatica
TTATTGGTTCTCATTTGTAGGTCACTTTCATTTTCCTGAGTTATTCTCAGGATTCCTTGCTTTGGTTTTGGAAAGTTTTCTTTCCAAAATAAATCTATTTTGGCAATTTTCTTTTGAACAATCCTGTTTGTGGCTTGTCCAGTTTCATGAATATAATTAGAGTATGGATGTGTGTGCAGTTATCTGTTCACTCTTCATGAAGCTCAGGAAGTTCAGGGTGGGTTTGACTGGTGTTGTCTACCATCTATTACTGATCAGGTGATATAGGAGCTAATAGTGGCCTTGCTCAGTGAGTGGAGATGCAGAGGGTATAGGTTTTGGTTAGCCGTATGGACTCGGTTACTGTCTCCTATTGGTTGGGACAAGAAAAAAATTCATACACACAAGAAAAACAACCAAATAACAGTGAAAAAGAACATAATAAATAAAAAATAAAGGGGGGGGAGGGAAACATAGGCAGCAATAAAATAAAAAGAATATAATGACTAAAAAGGGAAAGTAAAACTATATGAGACAGAAACTAAAAAGAAAAAAAAAAACAGCAAACAAAGAGGAAAAGAGAGAAAGAGAATAATAAAAATGAAAATTACAAGAAAAAAAAAAAAAGAAAAGAAAGAGGAAAGGGGAAAAAAGAGAAACCGAAGAGAAGAAAAAAATGGTAAGCTGAGAAGGAAGGGATAAAAGAACAAGGGTAGGGTAAGAGACGAAGGAGTACAAAAAAACCCCAAACAAATGAAAAGGCTAGGGTACAGGCCAAATGCAAACAGGAGAAAACTATGGGGGCTCTTGTTCGCCTAGGAGTTCACTAGGTGAGAAGGAGAGGAATGAGAGGCTATTGTGCCCAGTCCTAGATGGAGTTTCTGTGGACCTAGGAGTTGTCTAGATGTTGTCAGGACAGCCACTCTGGAAGCAGTTGATGCAGGCCCTCCCTCTCAACCACAGAGGTCAGAGTCTTTGTTCCCAGAAAGAACCCTCTGAGGCCTAGAAGACATCCAGGAGTAGGTAACTAATTATGAGAATTCCTGCTAGTCTAGGGCTAGTCAGGGACCAGTTCTCTGTGTTCTGTGGTCTGAAGAAGCCAGTTTCACCAGACTTTAATCATTGAGCATTTGCTCAACAATGGCATTGCTCTGAGCTCTGGCAGAGTAGGGGCTGTGCC
>NW_006408523.1:43210094-43211121 GCF_000296735.1 Chrysochloris asiatica
AGGATCAGGCAGTGTTTCATTCTGTTGTGTATAGGGTCACTATGAGTCCATACTGATTCATTGGGACCTAACAACAACAACATTGGAAAACAAAACAAACAGAACGCACACGGTATTAACAACCCCTTAGGAGTTGTGGTGTAGTGCTGTAGGATAACCGCTGGACTGCTAACCACAAGGTTGGCAGTTCAAACCTACTGTCACTCCTTGGAAACTCTATACAGGGTTGTTATGAGTCGAAGCTGACTCAACAGCACTTAACAAATTCATGTTTGCTTCAACACTATGCACACTTCTATTATAAATATCTAATATCTCTAACAGGATTGTTGTGGCTCAATAGCATAAGCAGTGTACCTGCTAACCACAAGCTTGGTTATTCAAGTCCACCAGTCATTCTAAGGGTTAAAAATGAGGTGTTCTGCTCTTGTAAAGACTGACAGCCTCAGAAACCCTATACTGAGATAATATGAGTCAGAATTGACTCGAAGGCACTTAACAGCAACAATATCTTTAACAAAGTCTGCCTTGAACAAGAATAACTCATGCTACCAGGATTCTTGAGCGAGAATCCATTAAGCTCATCTTTAATACACCCTAGAAATTCTGCAATTGTAGATGAGTTTATTTATAATGGTATTTGGACATTTTCCTCCTGGATCATGAAAGAAAGTTAAAAAAGTCATAAAATACATAATGAAATGATTGTTTTTTTGTTAAAGGCCGTCACATCGATTCCAACTCACAGTGACCCTGTATAGGGTTTCCAAGGAGCAGCTGGTGAGCTTGAACCACCAACCTTGCAGTTCAAACGACTTTTCAGTCTGACGCACTAGCCCACAGCACCACACCAGGACTGCTATTATTAATAAAGCTGGGGGAATGACCAAGCAGCACACCCCCCAAATATTCTGGGCCAGCTTCTCTGGCAACACCTTTAGAGAGAAGACTATCAGGTGTGTGTGTCCTCCACAGTCCCTTGTACTTTTGAGCTGCAGATAGGGTGGCAGGGCTCTGGAGGAGTGCT
>NW_006408523.1:43212560-43223741 GCF_000296735.1 Chrysochloris asiatica
TCTTCTTTGATTGGGAGAGGTGGGAGAGGACTAATCCTTTCTCTACTCATCAGGGAGGTAGGGCCCACGTCTTGTGATTGCATCTTTGCCCTAAGTCACATCTATTGAGATGGATTCAGAAAATATAGGGAAGGCTATATGATGAAGTAGAAAAATTCTAGCTCCCTATTTGGTTGTTCTTGTTAAGTGCTGTCAAGTAATTCGCACAACCTATAGTGACCCTATATAAGGTTTCCAAGGAGAAGCTGGTGAGCTTGAACCGCTGACCTTGTTGCCTGCAGTTCAAACTGATATTGCAGTCCAGCACATTAACCCACAGCACCACATCAGGACAGCTCTAAAGTTTAACATCTTGTTGGAATAAGTAGAATTTGGGGGGAAACACGTAGTTCAAGAAATCACTGGAGCTATTCCCCATCTAGAACAAGCCTGGAGTACTTTTTTTCCTCATTCTGATTCTGTGTGTATATGAGCATCCGTCAATTTAGGAGAAGCCACATACTCTGTTCCTTCCATTCCCACAGCCCCTGTTGTTGTCACCATGGAAGCTGTTTATTTATTCATTTGTTTGGTTATGTTTGGTTATTTATATCCTGATTTAACTCATGAAGAACTTGTGGTGCCCTGAGGGAGTTGTGATGAAAAAGCCTGGGTACAGATTTGAAGGATGAGAAGAAGCTGAGGAAAGCCTGAGGCAAGTCTGGGGACTTCTAAGGGGCGCATAGCCACAGGGGACCTGATGGTTATGTGGTAGCCAAGTAATTCTGGCTCTTGGATTTTGTCATTTACTTTGTTCTATGACTAAAATTCTAGCTGCAGGCATCCTCTTTTAAAAATATCCAGCTGAATACCTATCTGGTGGTTTGAGGTTAAATCATTCTTATTTAGGTGTTAATTCATTATTTATCTCCCAGTTTGCAGATGAGTTCAGATATATAGGTGGTTAAACAGGGAGAACAGAGAGAGGGAATTTTGGAGTAAGAAGACTTTGGGAAGGTGCCAGAAGGATAAGAATATTAGCTAGGTATTGGTCATCTGGAAGAGGCTTTGGTAGTATAGTGGGTTACATAATTGCAAGGTCAGCAGTTTGAATCTATCTGCCACTCTGTGGAGGAAAGATGAGGCAATATGCTCCAGTAAAGATTTACAGGGTCACTGAATCAGAACTAACCTGACAGCAAATAACCACCACCACTATTTTTCATCTGGACATCTGGAGACAGAAATACAGGAGTTGAGAACTCAAAGAATAAACAGTGATGGGAACTACAAAGACAAGTCAAATTAATTTCAGAATTTCACTCATTCTGACACTGCCTGTGGCATCTAGAACAATCCTTCCTTCTGTTCTGTCCCTTCATGTCCTTCTCCTTCTCTTTTCCCATATTTTCTTTTCCCTCCTCCTCATCCACTTTGCCTTCCTGCCTCCTGAGCACTTGATTCTTCATTTGTTCAGGGGAGAACTGCTGATGCGCAAATCCTGAGACAATATTGATTAAATAAAACCACAGCTGCGTTAGCAATGGAAGGGAAACTAGAGAGTACCACTCCTTCAGCTGTCTTATAAAGAATGTGAAGCTCAAAGAAGGGAAGGCATCCAATTTGTATAAGGTCATCCTGAGACTAGAATCCAGGTTTCCAGACTCCCAATTAAGCATTCTTTATATTCCACAAGATAAATTTCCTGAGTAAATAAATAACTACATACCACTAATAATATTATTGAACTGTCTGTTTTGTGCCAACATAGTACTAAAAAATGGCGATTCAGATGAATAAGAAATAGTCTAACCACAAGTAGCATAATACATAGTGGTGGTGGTTGTGTAAGTTGGTTCCAACTAGGAGTGATCTTGCGTAGGGTTTCTGAGGCTGTAATTCTTTGCAGGAGCAGAAAGCCTCATCTTTTCTTCCATGAAGGGACTTGTAGATCCCAACTACTGACCTTGTGGTTAGCAGTCCAGTTTATAGTTCACTAACCTGCCAGGGCTCCTTATAATATATGAAGGTGGTGTTGATGGTTATGTGCCATGGAGTTGGTTTTGACTCAGGCTGTATATCTTTATAGGAGCAGAAAACCTCAGGTAGTTTAGAACTGCTGACCTTGAGGTTAGCAGCCCGACTCATAACCACTATGCTACCAGAGTTCTTTATTATAATATATAGTACAGGAGATTGAAGTTGTACACTAATATATTACCAGTATTATTAAAAAGAAGTATGTTTATAATTTCAAATGTATCATTAAAATAAATCCATTTGTTAGGTAGATACAATTCTATGCTTTTTAAAATGCACCTTGTGGTCCTTTGTTCATGATCAATGAGGTTCTAGAATCTCATGCAATTTGTCCATTTTATGGCAATAGAAACAAACAGGACCAAAGGCAACTCACAGATGACCCAAAATGCAATTTGAGTTTGGTTGATGTGAACTCATTTTTCTATTTGAGTTTGCTTTTTCTTCATTCTGCTTAAATTTCAAGATAAACTGATTATACTTGTGAGAGTAAAGAAGCTACAGGAAGAGACAGGAATACCAACTAAAAAACCTTATGATTTATTATTGCCTACTGAATAACGTATGGTTTGTGTTCATATTTCCACCTTTACATCTTGCATGAGTTCTGTGGCCAAAACTATGGTTGCAAGTAAAATGACTGAGACTAGGGAGAGATACATAAATATGTAACAGTTATTCCTAGGCCATAACAGTTCAGGGTGTATGAAGTCCAACCGTTAACATTAATAACAGCCACACACAATATTCACCAAGCTTCATCCCTATCTGTATTATGTCTTCCCCACAACTAAACTTTCTCCAAAAATATTCAGAACTGGGTTGCTGTGTGCTGGCCCCATTTTTGCTCAGCTCTGCCTGGTGTCTTTGCTGATGGCAACAGTAATCATTATCGAAGACAAAGTTTTCCTGGAAGAGTGGAGCTAATGTGGTTGGTGTCCCTCAAATTAAAGAAATCCACTACCATGGAGTCAATTCTGGCCCAGAGCAACCCTACATAGGGTTTCTAAGGCTGTAATTCTTTTGGGAACATAGTCTCATCTTTGTCCCACAGAAAAACTGGCAGGTTTGAACTGCTAATCTTACAGTTTGCAGTTCAGTGCTTATCCTACAGCATCACCAGGACTGGTGTCCAGTGTTGAGAACACTGCACGTCTGCAATAACTTCCAGTATCTAATGCTCTCCATCACACAGCTCTATGGGGTAAATAATTATTCTCTTTGCCTTCAAAATGCACAGTCTGGGCTCACACAGTTTGAGGACGTTGACCAATGTCACTTAGCTAGCAAATGGCTGAGCAGTAGTTTAAAATCAGTCAGTCCATCTTTATAAAAAGCCTGGGGTGCCAAATGGTTAAGTGCTCAGCAGCTAACTAGGCAGCTCCATTGGGAAAATGCCTGGACATCTACTTTCCTAAAGATTGTTATTGTTAAGTGCTGTCGAGTTGGTTCCAACTCATAGCGATCCTGTATAGAGTTTCCAAGGAGTGGCTGGTGAATTTGAACCGACAGTCTAGAAAACCCTACAAGGCAGTTCTACGCATTCCATTGAGTCACAAGGGATCATCAAACATCAGAAATCAACTGAATAGCGCCTAGCAACAACAACAGTTCATCTCCAGACCCTGTTCTCCTAATTCTTACGGTTTATGAGGCATTTAGACACCAGCGCCTGTCTTCCTGCTGGCAAACTGGTCCCTGGAGAAGGACTTCTCATGCTAGGATAGCAGAACAGTTGCAGATTGACATAAGCTTGGATGGTTTAATATGAAAGTTTTGACCAGTGAAGCATGAAGGAATGGAAATCTCCTCCACATAAGAATACCTAAAACAGGGAAAATGCCCTATAGCACACGAGTTTAGGGCAAGAGGAAATGACTTAGTCCCCGGTGTATTGGTTTAGCAGGATAACACAGCTTGGTTTCAGCAGACACATCTTCATCGTAAGTAGAAAGGAGGGTTTTAAAAAGGTCTATCTCTTGTGGAGTAGTGTGTTACACATTGGGTTGCTAACCGTTGGTATACACCAGCCATTCCATGGGAAAAATATGAGGCACTCTGCTCCCTTAAAGATTATAACCTCAGAAACCCTACATAGGGTCGCTGTGAGTCAGAATTGACTTGATGTCAATGGATTCATTAATTAACCATACATGAAACCCTAGGTAAGTTTTGACATGGTTCTCACATGACCAAAAATAGCACTGAGAAGGGAGATAGAATGTTGTTCTCTCCAACCCAAAGTCTTCTAACTTAAGCAAGTAGGAAAGTCTCACCAGTCTTCCTGTGGAGTAGCCACAAAGCCAGCTCAGACAGGCTCCACGGTCAATCTCTGGGGAGTGAAAACCCCCTTCCCTCTACACACTGACTACGTGGGGGTCCTGGAGTCTAGGCCTAGGAAGTTTTGAGCCTTGATTTATGTAAGATAGGAAGTATTCATTATTTCCACATTATTTCCACAGTTTGATGGAGTCCTTGGGAGTACAACAGTTACCATGCTTAGCTGTTAACTGAAATGTTGGCAGTCCAAGTTCACCCAAAGGGACCCTCAAAAGCCTTGGTGATCTACTTCCAGTATATGAAAGAGGGTCAAAAATGTATCTTTTGATTCCATTTTCCAATAAATTTTGAAGTCCCCTCATATTATCCATTGAAAACCCTATGAAATGCAGTTTTCCTCTGATATACATGGTGTCTCCTTGAGTTAAAATCAACTCAATGGCAACCAATAACAACAACACAAAATCTGACACCCTAAATAGAGACATACCTCATTGTATTGCTCAGAGCAAGTCTATCAGTGTCGGGGTTTTTTCAACAGCATGTGCTCACTTCCTGTCTGTTTCACATGTTGGTAATCCATGCAACATTTCAAACTTTTGTCATAATGTGATTGCCTATTTGATAGACTACAGTGTAATATAAATATAATTTTTATCTGTACTGGAAAACCAGACATTTTGTGTGACTCATTTTATTGTGGTCTGGAACTGAACCTGCAGCTTCTCTGAGGTACTTCTGTATGCAAAGACATGTAATACATTCCCACACCTAAATCAAGAAACCAAAGGCTTGGACTGCCAAGAGTTTATCACAACCTGGCAGATATGTGGCATCTTATCTCTTTATATTAAAGCAAGAGGGCCATAAAAATAAAATCCAGGTTGTAAGTTTTATCTTGTAGATTGTATTTTTCAAGGACAACTTTAGATCCTCTTTGAAACACTAATGACATCTTCTGCATACCAGCTGCTGTTCCACTCTGTATTTCCACAATCATTTTGTCATTATCGCCCCAGTGTCCCAACATACTGCTTTACCAGGTGTGCCAGGAATCTCTTTCTAGACCAACTGTCACTGGCCTCGGCTTCTGGCCAGTGGTGGCAGCAGTAGAGGTGACATCTGCTCACATCCTGACAGCCAGGTTTTCTTAAAGGATATTAAGTCTCTATAGAAAAAGAAAAGAAAACCTAAAGCAGAGGGCAGAAAGGAACTTATTGGCTCTCCATGAAAAGAAAGTGTCAAAGAGTAGCACTGGGAAGGCCATTTGGGTGGAGAAGTGAACCCAGTAATTATCCAATGATGTGAGTGCACCTGGTCTTACCAGAAAGCCGAAAGGAGCCTGAAGGCAGAAGGCAGAAAATGCAAACAAAGAATTCTAGCTCTCTCCGAAAGACTGTTGTTCCTGTTACAAACTTCTATCTTCAGTAATTCATTTCAGTAACAATGAAAATATTATTTTGGCAATGGAGATACAAAGACAAAGAACTCAAGAAACAGCTCTTTAAACTAAGGAAAAAAGAAGCAATTTTGGTCATCGATTATTCACTTAGACGAAAATAAAACCTTTAGAGGTAGTGCAGTACAGCACCATTTTTGCTGTTGTTGATAATATTTAGGTTTTAGAGTCAGATTTGCCTGGTTTAAAATTCATGTATGACCATGGGCAAGTAACTTAACCTCTCTTAGTCTGAGTTTCCTCATTAATAAAATGGTCTGTTCAGATATATTTAAGGAGCTCTGGTAGCGTAGTGGTTACGAATCAGGTTGCAAGCCACAAGGTCAACAGTTCGAAACTACCAGCTGTTCCACAGGAGAAAGATGAGGCTTTCTGTTCCCGTAAAGATTTACAGCCTTGGAAACCCTGTACAGGGTCGCTATGAGTCAGAACCGACTCCACGGCACATAACAACAGATATATTTAGGTTAAAGATGCACCAAGCTATATGTGTGGTACCTTGTAAAAACTCAAGAAATCAGTACTTCTCTGTTTTTTGAAGTCCAAAGCAATCAGTTATTTCAATGCATGTAGATAACACCTTCCCCAACTTCCCTTTAAGAGCTTAAGGTATGATCAGAAACCTTATAAAGTAAGAACCTGGAAACAGAGAAGGCAAATTCATGTGGTATTGCAGGTTAATGTGCAGAACAGCAAGGTGGGTTTGAACCACAAGGTCAGAGGTTCAGACTCACCAGCCACCGCTCAGAAACCCTATACAGGGTCACTATGAGTCAGTCAGATCTGACTTAACAACTATGTTATCCTGGGAAGAGCCAAGGATTGGAGTCAGAAGTCCAAAAGGAGAATATTGGCTTTGTTCCTTACCATTTGCATGACTTTAGGCACATTGCTTAACCTCTTGAAGCCTTAAGCTTCTTGGGTACATCAAAGTGATAGCAAAGCCTCCTTTGTCTTTTCTGTGCAAATAGAGATTGGGAGTGTTTTCCCCACAGCAGTGAATAATCCATATGCACTGCCCTACAGTGAGGCTGTTAGGGCTGTGAGAACCTCAGGGTCAGCAGTTCGAAACTACCAGCTGTTCCGTGGGAGAAAGATGAGGCTTTCTGCTCCCATAAAGATTTACAGCCTCGGAAACCCTGTACAGGGTCACTGTAAGTCGGAACTGACTCCACGGCACACAACCACCACCACCAGTGTGACGCTGTGGGTTAATGTGCCAGACTGCAAAGCCGTTTGAACTACAAGGTGGGCAGTTCAAGTTCACTAGCTGCTCCATGGAAACCCTATACAGGGTTGCTATGAGTCAGAATCAACTTGACAGCACTTAACAACATCAACAACTGCCCTCAAAAGAGCTTGCAGCCCAGGGGAGAAATTAGTCATATATCTACATAATAAAAGGTCCCTGAATGGCACAGGCATCTGAAGTTGGCTGCTAATTTCAGGGTTGGCAGTTTGAACCCACCCAGAGATACATCTGAAAAAGAGACCTGGCCAATCTGTTCCCATAAACTTGGCAACCAAGAAAATCCTATGACGCAATTGTACTCTGGAAAATACATGTATCATCATGAGTCTGAATCCACTCAGTGGCAGCATGTTTGATTTTTGTTTTCCTACATAACAAAAGCATGTTCATGGGATATAGGATCAGTGCACTTCCAAGGTCACATTTGATTGCTGTTAAAACAGAGCAGCTTTTGAATTTCTTCTGAGAAATAATATAATACATGCGTAGGTGCAAATTTATATCAGATAATTTGGAATGCAGGTTCTACTTTCTAGCTGTGCAAATCTGGGCAAGTTATTTAACCTACTTTTGGAAGTGAGGATAATGATGGAAATGTTGTGAGAATTAAACAAGATAATGTATGTAAATTCTAAAATCATAGTAAAGATTCAAGAAAAAAGTTCATAGGTACATCTGAGACAAAGGAAGCAGACTTGTGGCCAATGTTCCCTCAGTTCTGGCTTTGAGTCTCTCCTTACCCTAATGATCCAGATAGAAAAATCTCCTAGTCTCTACTCAGAGAAATGTTATGCATTTTCTTAGTGTGTAAATTACCCCTACAATTTCAAAAGTCCAGATTTAACATGTGAACTCGATTTCTTAAAAGAACAGGCTAGTAGAATGGAAGTTACTATTATTCTTATTCTTTTTCATATAAATGCTATCTTGCCAGTTTTTTTTCTTTCATTTTCTGTAGTAAATTATTATTTATTTTCTACAAATGATTATTTAAGAAAAACAAAGAAACCCACAAACCTAGCATTTTACAAAGAAGCTGTGAGATGACAACTAACTTCATGGAGAATTGGCACATTCAGAGAATCAATTAGGACAGGAAGGTCTTTGAGAAGAAAACCTCTTCCAATGCAAGAGGAATCTTTTCCAAATAATTGTTTGGGTCTCCAGTTCCTGCTCTAACCTAAGTCCCAGCTGTACTCATTTTACTTCATTTTCCCTCAAAGTTCAGATAAATAAGGATGAAATGCTGTGCAGATGTAGCACCTTGTTTCCAAGAAGTTCAATAGGCTTTAAACATATTATCCCATTAATCTTCTCAGCAGTCTGAAAGAAGGAAGTGACAAGTGTAATGTTGCAAATGAGGAAACTAAAGAATGACAAAGGGAATTGAATGGCCCAGAACACCATGGAGAGGGTAACAAAGTGGAGAATAGAAATTGGCTCTTGAAAATTGTGATTATTTCAAGAGTATAAGAATACTCATAAATTATAAATAAGATTGGGACCAGCTGCTGATTGCTTATAGCGTATTTAAATCAAGGTAGCAAGCATGCAGGCTTCCAAACATGCACAATAACAGCTCCTCTAGGTGTCTGGGATACTGCTAGCAGATACACTATTTGGCCCCACAAATTAACTATGGATTTCCAACTCTAAATTCAGAGTATAACATTTTTTACTATCTATCATCACCTCTTACACCACAAATCAGATTTCTTTTCAAAATGCACCTAAAGGGATAATTAAATATATTTTAGATATATATATATATATATTTGTTGATTTGTTGTTAAGTGTTGTTGGGTGGGTTCTGATTCATAGAGACCTTGTATAGCATTTCCAAGGAGCAGTTGGTGGGTTTGAACCACTGACCTTATGGTTAGCAATGCCATACCAGGATCCATTTAGACATATATATTGCTGCTGCTGTTGTTAAGTGCTGGTTGAGTCATTTCTAACTCATAACAACCCTATAGAGGGTTTTTGAGTGTTACAGTAGTTCTAGGCCCTAGAGTGTCAGCAGCTCCAGATCTGTTATCAAGGAAACCAAGGCCACTCAGAGAAGTGAAGCAAAGTTTCAGGTTTATTAAACTGGCTGACTCAGAGCAGCTAACTTCTCCAGATTCCAAGCCCCGAGTGCAGGGCATTCATTGCAGGCTTACATGGGGGAAAAGTTAGGGAGGGGGGCTAGGTTGCAGACCTGTTTGAAGACAGGAGGGAAACCAGAAGATTGGTCCTGTTCGGTAACCTCATTAACATTCCAGTTTGTCTCCTGGGAGAAAGCAGCTGGCAGAGTTGAACTGCTAACCTTGTGTTTAACAGTCCTGTTTTTATCCCACAGCACCACACCAGGACTCTAAATATATATGGTGGCGGTGGTTATGTGCTTTCTGAGGCCGTAAGTGTTTACACGAGCAGAAAGCTACATCTCTCTCTGACGGAACAGCTGATAGTTTCGAACTGCTGACCTTGAGGTTAGCAGCCAGACTTGTAACCACTCCCTATGGAGCTCTGGTAGCTAAGTGGTTACAAGTTTGGCTACAAACCTCAAGGTCAGCAGTTCAAAACTACCAGCCATTTTGCAGGAGAAAGATGAGACTTTCTGCTCCGGTAAAGAGATATAGTTGTTCTTGTAGTCATGTGGCATTAAATTCATTCTGACTCATAGTGACCCCATGAGAAAGATCAGAACTTGTCCTATAGTGGTTACTAGGCTTGTGATGTAATGGACCAATTTTACATGGTCTTTCTCAACATGATCTTGTGAAGTGCCAACAGGTTGGTTCCAACACAGTAATACTTACAGGATTTCACAAAATGAAGCATGGGATTATGCAAATAAGGTTCTTGTGGCCCATCAAGGGGATTGGATAGCTTGCTAATAATGCAAATAACGTGCATCACACCCTTGTGGTAGTTAAATCATGCAAGTAAGGTTTATGGAAATCTAATAAGGGGATTGATCAGTTTTGCCATCCAACTAGGTTTAAAATGAGCCATCTCAGAAGCAGAAACAGGGGACGATACTACCAAGAAGGAAAGGCTAGGATCCCAGCACAAAGAAACTTCTAGCTCCAGGAGAGAAAGAGAGAAAGAACATTAACACCAGAAACTATGAAAGATGATGAGCAGCAGTAACAGAAAAATGGCAGCTGCTGGGCAAGCAGAATGAGGAAGAAGCAGGAGACAGTGTGGTAGTCTCCCAAGCAAATGGAGCAATGAAGTTGAGCACCTTTGGATAAGAGGCTTGCTGGCAGAATGGGATGCCTCCTGGCATATGACAGTTAGACTTGCTGACTCATGGAGCAAGATAGCTTCATGCTTTGGTGAATTAAGGAAACATAATGCCTTTGAGGACTCCATGTGTGATGCTGTGGGTTAATGGGCTGGATTGCAAAGTTGGTTTGATCCAAAAAGTTGGCAGTTCAAGCTCACCAGCCACTCCTTGGAAAACCTGTACTGGGTCTATATGGGTTGGAACCGACTCAATGGCATTTAACAACAACAATGCCTTTGAGGTTGTAGACTAATGCGTCAGACTGCAAAGTCGTTTGAACTGCAAGGTCTGTGGTTCAAGCTCACCAGCTGCTCCTTGAAAACCTTATACAGGGTCGCTATGGGTCAGAATCTACTTAAAGGCACTTCGCAACAACAGTCACTTATCAGTGGAGCTCAACAGCTTTGTACCACTTGCAACCCGTGATGTTTTAGGAACTCGGAAGAGGCTTGCCTGTAGGTATGATTGAGAATTCCTGAACTAAGAATTGTTATCTTGAGGCAGAAGTGATCTTTAATGTTTTGTTGTTGTTGTTGCTAAATGCCTTCCAGTAGGTTCTGACTCATAGCAACCCTGTATAGGGTTTCTGAGGAACAGCAGGTGAATTTGAACTGCTGGCTTGTGGTTCAAACCAACATTGCGGTCCAGTACATTATTCCACAGCATCACACCAGGACTTCTGTTGTTGTTAAGTGCCTTCGAGTTGATTCTGACCCATACCAACCCTGTATAGGGTTTTCAAGAAGTAGTTGGTGAGCTTGAACCCATGAACTTGCAGTTCAAATGCCTTTGCAATCTGGCGCCTTAACCCACAGCACCACACCAGGACTCCTCTGTTGTTGTTGTTGTTAAGTGCCGTCGAGTCGGTTCCAACCCATAGTGACCCTGAACAGG
>NW_006408523.1:43224376-43225523 GCF_000296735.1 Chrysochloris asiatica
TATGGCTTGGGTCAAGTGCACCTTAGTCCAAAGATTGACATCTTTAAAGAGTTCTTGTGCAGATTTGTCTACTGTAATATTTCTTGACTGCTGCCTCCATGAGAGTTGATTATTGATCTGAGTAAAATGAAGTCTTAGACAACTTCTTTTTTCCATTTAACATGATGGTATTTATTGGTCCAGTGGTGAGGATTTTTATTTTCTTTACATTGAGATGCAACCCATACTGAAGATTGGGGTCTTTGATTTTCATCAGTAAGTATTTTAAGTCAGCAAGTAAGGTTGTTGTTGTTAAGTGCCATCAAGTCAGTTCCGACCCACAGCAACCCTGTATAGGGTTTCCGAGGAGTAGCTGATGAGCTTGAACCACTGACCTTTCAGTTCAAGGTAGTATCATCTATATATCACAGGATGTTTATGAGCCTTTCTCCATTCCTGATGCCACATTCTTCTTCATATAATCCAACTTCTAGGGATGCTTGCTCAGCCCACTGATTGAGTACAACCCTGGGGCACACCTTTCCTGATTTTAAACCATTCAGTGTCCCTTTGCTCTGTTTGAACATCTGTCTTTTAGTCTATGCACAGGTTCCTCATGAGCACAATTAAGTGTTCTGAAATACTCATTCTCTGCAATTTGACCAATCATTTGCCATAATCCACACAACCAAAAACCTTTGCATAGTCAACAAATACTCTCTGCTTTCAGCCAAGATCTATTTGATATCAGCAATTATATCCCTCATACCACATCTCAATCCAACCTGAACCTTTGGTAGCTACCTGTCAATGAACTATTGCAGCAGGTTTTGAATTATCTTGAGCAAATTTTATTTGCATTCAATATTAATGATATTGCCGAGAGTTTCTACATTCCAGTGGGTTATGTCTCTTGGAATGAGCACAAATATTGATCTCTTCCAATCAGTTGGCCATGTAACTATCTTCCAAATGTTTTCATATAGATGAGTGAGTGCCTCTAGTGCTTCCTCAGTTTGTTGAGAAATTTCAATTTGTATTCCATAAATTTCCAGAGCCTTGTTCTTTGCCAATGTCTTCACTACACCTTGCACTTCTTCTATCAGTATCATTGGCTCTTGATCATATGCTACCTCTTTAAACAGTTGAACACTGAGCATTTCTATTT
>NW_006408523.1:43227298-43228344 GCF_000296735.1 Chrysochloris asiatica
CTAGGTCTCTCATGCTGTATAGTCATATAATGGATTTTAAACACCAACTTTTTAGTTAGCAGCAGAACAATTCACTGTTACACCACCAAGGTTCCTAACCAGCTCATAATACTGAAGTTAATGATTCAACTCTCCCTTTCTGCCCATTCTGCCTGTGGAATCCATTCCATTCTATATGTGTCAGAGTCTATTCCATTCTATATATTGCCATTCAATGGCTGACTTTTCAGAAATAGATTACCAGGCATTTTTTCACAGCTGCCTCAGGGTAGACTCAAACTTCCCACTTTTTATATTAGCTGAGTGCCAATACCACCCAGGGACTGATTAATTTTATCTGGGCTTCTAACCCCAACATTCATGTTAGTTAAAAGTTTCCAGGAGATTCTAATATGCAGGTAGCATGAAAATCTGTGACCTTTATGTTGACAGATGTTGAATGTCTTAGTTTTCAAACTGATCTTATCGGCCCCATCTGCTGATAGCTGTCAACTAGGTAACTAGCCCTGAAAACTTGAGGAGTTATGTGACATGCACTATAGAAGGCCAACTTCACCAAAATGGCTGCATTTATTGGATTCCTTCCAGTTATCACCATAAAAAATGTATGCTTTTTGCTATTACATTCATCACCACTGCTGTATATGTTGTGTTTACTGTACACTGTATAATGTATAACAATATTTACTGACTTCTGGTTGGGTTCTGTAGGATAAGCACTGGACTGCTGACCATAAGATAGGCAATCCAAACCCACCAACCACTCCTGTTGCCAAACCAACACAAGGGTTTGCGACCTGTCACTATAGTCAATTACAGAGATGGGGAGAGATCCGATTCAAGCTTTATTAACAGAAATCCGGCAGGCTGTAAGTGAAGAGAATAATTTCTCAAGACCGTCCTGTCCATTATAAAGAGCAGGCACATTAAATAGGGTAATTTACATTTGAATGTACATTTAATCTATCTTACCATAAAGGACCTGGACCAAGAAGCAGTTGTTCAAACAGAATATGGGAACACTGAATGGTTTAAAATTAAGAAAG
>NW_006408523.1:43228865-43237105 GCF_000296735.1 Chrysochloris asiatica
CCAATAGATCCGTTTTGGAAGAAGTGCAGTCAGAGTGCTTTGGAGGCCAGGATGGCCAGACTTTGTCTCTCATACTTGGACATATTGTCAGGAGGGACCAGACGCTGGAGAAGGATATCATGTTTGGTAAAGTGGAGGGTCCGAGAAAAAGAGAAAGACCCCCAACGAGATGGATTGGCCGAGTGGCAGCATCGATGGACTCAGGCGTGGCAACAGTAATGATGCTGGCCCAGGATCAGGCAGTGTTTCGTTCTGCTATGCATAAGGTAGCTATGGGTCGGTACCAACTTGATGGCACCTAACAACAACAACAACCATAAAGGAGCTCTTGTAGTGTAGTGGTTACGAATAGGGCTGCTACTCACTGTGGCAGTTCTAAACTACCAGCTGTTCTGCTGGAGAAAGATGAGGCTTCCTGCTCCCATGAAGATTTACAGCCTCGGAAACCCTATGCAGGGTCGCTATGAGTTGACACGGACTCCATGGCACATAAAAACAATAACAACAACAACAACCATAAAAACAGCATTCTTTGGGAAAAGGAAACAATTAATCAATAAACTTCCTCAAACATTTTACCTTTAGCATCTCAGCTGCTTAATTCCTGATGTAAATATCTGGGTGGGTTTAAATACACTCTACTCTCCTTGTCTTGTTTTCCTTCTAGGACAAGAAGCTCATCTTGTTGTTAGGTGCCATTGAGTTGGTACCAACTCATAGCGACCCCATGCACAACAGAACAAAACACTACCCAATCCTGGGCCAATCTCAATTCTGTTACCACACTTGAGCCCATTGATACTGCCTTTTTGCCAATCCATCTCACTGGGGTTCTTTCTCTTTTTCTCTGACCCTCCACTTTACCAAACATGATATCCTTCTCCAGTGACTGGTCCCTCTTGACAATATGTCCAAAGTATGAGAGATGAAGTTTGACCATCCTGGCCTCCAAAGAGCACTCCGGTTGCACTTCTTCCAATACAGATCTGTTTGTTCTTTTGGCAGCCCAAGGCACTTTCAAAATTCTCTTCCAACTCTGTAACTCCAAAGCATCAATTCTATGGTTTCCCTTATTCACTATCCAGCTTTCGCATGCATATGATGTTATTGAAAATACCATGGCTGGGGTCAGGCGCATTTAAGTCTTCAAGCTGACATATTTGCTCGTCAACACTTTAAAAAGTGGAGCAGATTTCCCTAATGCAATATGTCATTTGATTTCTTGACTGCTGCTTCCATCAGTGTTGATAGTTGATCCAAGAAGAATGAAGTCCTTGACAACTTCAATATTTTCTCTGTTGATAACAATGTTGTTTATTGGTCCTGTGGTGAGGATTTTGTTTTCTTTACATTGAGATGCAATCCATACTGAAGGCTGTGTTCTTTGATCTTCATCAGTCAATATTTTAAGCCCTCTTCACTTTTAGCAAGCAAGGTTGTATCATCTGTATATCACAGGTTGTTAAATAAGTCTTCCTCCAAACCTAATGCCATGTTTGTCTTCATAGAACCCAGCTTCTCAGATTATTTTCTCAGCATACAGGTTGAATAAGTATGGTGAAAAAATACAACCCTGCCACACACCTTTCTTAATTTTAAACCACTTAGTGTTCCCATGTTCTGTTCAAACAACTGCCTCTTGGTCCATGTACAGATTATTCATGAACACAATTAAATGTTCCAGAATACTCATACTCCAGAATGTTGTCCATAGCCTGTGGTGATCCATACAATCGAAAGCCTTTGTGTAGTCAATAAAGCACAGGTAAACATCTTTCTGGTATGCTCTGCTTTCAGTCAAGATCCATCCGACATTAGCAATGATAGCCCTCATTCCACGCCCTCTTCTGAATCCAGCTTGAACCTCTGGAAAACCTCAGAAAACCAAAAGGAAAGAACACGCTCAACATTTCTCAAGCTGGAGGAAATGAAGAAAAAATTCAGGCCTTGACTTTCATTATTGATGTATTCTTTGGGAAAATTATTGAATGATGCAGAAAGCATCAAAAGAAGATGAAAGGAATAGACAGAGTCACTGTACCAAAAAGCAATGGTTGATGTTCAACCATTTCAAGACATAGCATATGATCCAGAGCCAATGATATTGAAGGAAGAAGTCCAAGAAACACTGAAAGAATTGGCAAAGAACAAGACTCCAGGAATTGATGGAATAAAAATGGAAATCTTTCAAGAAAGTGAGGCGGCACTGTAGGCACTCAGTCGTCTATGCCACGAAATTTGGAATACAACTATCTGACCAACTGATTTTAAAAGATCCATATTTGTGCCCATTCCAAAGAGAGGTAAACCAACAGAATGCGGAAATCATCGGACAATATCTCTGATATCCCATGCAAGTAAAGAAGTTTATCTTAACTAATTTATAAACTCCCTCATTTGCAGGGTCCTCATTTGAGACTTAATGACTAAACCGACTGCATTCTATTTGGATTAGTAGACCCAGCTGCCACTCCTCAGAAACCCAACTTCACAACATTGAGAATAACAGGGAGAAATGATGCTTTGGATGTACCTCACAGGTAAAGAGAGTCACTGTGGTCATACCCATGCATGTAAGTTTCTGGCTTCCTGTCAGTATTTTTCAGTGATTATATATTTATTACTTGAGAAATTCCTTTGTAGAAGTTGGGAAGATAGAATTGAAATATCTATTATTAAGGATATATAACCTCTATTATCCACCCACTTGTCTGTCAGTTTGTTGTATTATTGTTGTTGCCAAACCAAAACGAGGGTTTGCCATTTGTCACTGTAGTCAATCACAGTGATGGGGAGAGAACCGATCCAAGCTTTCTTAACAGAAAGCCAGCTGTCTGGAGGACAGGAAGAATAATCTCTCAAGACTTCCCTGTCCATTTCAAAGAGTAGGCACATTATATAGGGTAAGTTACATTTGGATGTGCATTTAATTCATTTTAACATCAAGATAGCACTCTTTGAAAAAATAAACAATAAAGCAATATTCTTTCTCAAACAAATCACCTTTTAGTGTCCTGGCAGCTTAGTTGCTGAGATAACTATCTGGGTGGGCTTAAGTACATCCTGTTCTCCTCCTTTGCAGGGTCCTCATTTATCAAGAAGCGACCTGTCCCTGGAGAAGCACATCTTGCTTGGTAGAGTGTCAGGGAAAAAAGGAAGACCCTCAGTGAGATGAATTAACACAGTGGCTATAAAAATAAACTTAAACATAGCAAAAATTGTGAGGTTGGCACAAGACCAGTCAGAGAATTCCACAAGCACGGATCCATTGTCATATGTAATTTGTTGTTAAGTGAAGTCTAGATCTTAAGCAATAATTTGTGGACTATCATGACATTGGATAATCCATTCTGTGAGGTCACATGTGGATGTTTCGGCAGAGCATTACATGACCCAAAGCCAAATCTTGTATCCAAAGTGTCTCCACCCATAAGAAAAAAATGCAGCCCTTTCCATGATGAAATTATTCAGATATAATTCCTGCCACCAGGTTGCTGGCTGATAACTACTAGGAATGGTGCCATATTGGAGACTCAGTGTTGGTCTCTGCTGCTGGTAAATTGTGCATTCAGCAATGGCTGTAGCCAAATTGACCTAGGTGAGGCAAAGCCCTTGTTGCTGAGCTCACTTATAACCTCCAACCCTGTCACCATAGCCACATTATTCATGAACCCATTAGGAAATGACAGAAGGGACTGGAGAAAAAAGATGACAGATATGCACAAAATGTCAGCTTATCCACTTTGATGTGAAAATCCTCCTCTGTTAAGGTCATTTATTGTTGACCATTCATATGAAACACAAACATCTTCACGTTATTTGTTTGTTTTTGTGTTTTGCCTATTCAGGGAAGTTTATCCACATGCCACTTTCCTATACCTCCTCGTCACCAAATTTCCAATCATGTTCCTTCCAAGTCCCTGACTCTCCAGTAAAACCACTGACTGCTCACATCAGATCTCAAAATGGAAAATGACTACAAATGCCTGCCAAGGTGACAAATATATTACCCATCTCAAGGGTAGAAACAGCATGGGAGAAAACGACAGTTATAAATTTCTTTGTCTATGCACAGCTCTTTGCAAATAATATTTACTCAATAAATTTTGTTCCATTAATAGACAAAGCATAAATATGGTATTATGATATTAGATTTTTAGGGCAATTGAAAATAGGGAGTAAATTTTATATAGATACTAAACATAAGCAAAATTATACAACATAAAAATTAAGTCTTTTTGATGAGATTAAAAAAAGAATACCAACAGAAAAAACAATCATTGAAATTTATAATATTCATTGTTCTGTAAACCAAAGATGTACTTTCTGACTTTTCTCTTGAATAGGAAAGTATCCCTGCACTCCCCATCTCTCTTTTCAAAATATTCACCTACTATAAACTACAAAGGAGCTCTGGTAGCGTAGTGGTTATGAATCGGGCTGCGAACCTTAAGGCCAGCAGTTCAAAACTACCAGCCGCTTCACGGGAGAAAGATGAGGTGTTCTGCTCCCGTAAATATTTACAGCCTAGGAAACCCTATACAGGTTCACTATGGGTCAGAACCAACTTGATGGCACTTAACAACAACAACAATATAAACTACAAAGATCATTAAAATAAATGAAGGCCTGTGCCTGAGAGCTCAGAACCATTGTCTAAGGGAACACCATAGTCATTTGGCATAAAGTAGTCTACAAAGACAATGTTCTACATCACATTTTGGTGAGTAGTGACTGGGGTCATCCAAGGTATTACTTTTGATCTCCTCTAGGAAGTAAAGATGCTTGAAGAGAATTAAAGATACATGTAAACAATTAGTGCAGTGGGCTAATGGATTATGTGAAGATTAGTCTCCATGACCCTAAGACCAGAGGAACTAGATGGTGCCCAGCTACCACCACCAATATCTTGGAAAGAGATCACATTAGATGTTCCTGTATAAAATAGGAGAAAGATGTGGAGTAAAACTCCATGTTATATATATATAAAAGACCAGGCTTACTGACTAGATAGATTATGGTGGAATCCCAAGACCATGGTCCTTCTGAACTCAACTCCTGAGGTCAATTTTTAGCAAACAATGGATAGGTCTGTGAGGGGAATAATAACACTAGTCAGGTACACACATCTCAGAATAATCATTCATTTGAAATTAAAAAGTGCAGCATTTACCCAAGGACAAAATTCAGGAGGTTTTGGAAAGAAGGAAGAAAACGCAAGGAAGAAGTGGGATAAATGATGTTACCCTGAGGGGAATGCATCAATGAGATGAAACAAAATGTTTATTGGATGTAAAATGGATAATCTGCTTGTAAACCTTCACCCAATTCACAATAAAAAGTTTTCAAATAATAAAATAAATTTAAAAAGTTGTGCAATAAATGTATTTACAACAACCCCACAAAATAAGAGTTACTGGTAGCATTTCCTCCTTGGTTTGGAGGTTTATGATAATGGTTTCATGGGACATCCCAATTAATTGGCTTAATTTTGTATTTAGTGCTTTTGTACCTCCTAGTTTGTTGAGTTGTGCCTGGGGTTTTAAAAACTTGCAAGTGTCCATCCATTAAAGACAGGTGGTCTCTATTTACCTGGGCAACAAAGGAAAGAGAATCAAAAACAGGAAAAGGAATTTGTAGCTAATTTTCTCCATGAGTAACTGCCATCTTTGCTCTGAGATCAGAAGAATTAGCTGGTGAGTGACTAACATTACTGGACTTTTTCAACCAAAATTGTTGTTGTTGTTAAGTGTTGTGCAGTTAATTCCAAATCATAACAATCCTGTATAGTGTTTCCAAGGAGCAGCTGGGAGTTTGAGCCTCTGGCCGTGTTGTTAGTAGCCCTGTGTTTATCCTACAGTGCCACACCAGGACTCCAAAGATACTACAGAAGAATTCTGATCAAAAGATGGGATATGCAGAGCAGGATTTCAAATTTTCATGGAATCCATACTTTCTGGAGCCATTGAGGCTGAAAGAATCATTGAAACTATTTTCTCTGAGATGATCTTTACCCCTTATTCTTGAAACCAAAAATACCCCTTAATGTTTTCTTAACAAATACAGTAATTTTGCTTAACTAGTAAGAATTTCTTCTTTGACTAGTTTGTTCTTCAAAGATTTATCTATCTGTGATCAAACTGACAATAACAATTTCAAAGATTAGTTAGGACAGTTAGGGGAAAGTGAACTTCTTCATGGGGAGGAGCAGTTCATGAAGCAGTGGGGAGAACAACAGCACAACCTGAAGAACGTGCTGAAAATGATGAATTTAGTGTGTTTTCTGCTTTGGATATTCTCAACAACAAAAATAAGTTATTTTGAGAAATAAAATATCATTGAGATCATGTTATTCTATTTACATTTCCCCAACAGTTTCTGATTTTACTCCTAAAACAAAGAAGTAAAGAACATTGTGTCATGGACTACAAACCACTACATCATGTGGCCTCTATATACCTCATCAAACTCGTTTTCCTAATTCTCCTGTTCCATTACACATGCTCTTCTTTCTCAGTTCCAGGAATACAGCAAGCTCTGATTTCCACTGTACAGCCTCCAAAGGCACAGAACACTATGCCTGGAAACAGCGTTCCTCCCTCCTGTTAAGCATGGCAGTGAAAACTCAGTGGTAGAATTCTTAACTCTCAGACTGAAGACCTGCATTGAGCTTCGGTTTGCCTGTTGCTATAATACTGAGCAGGTTTCAATGGAACTTCGAGGCTAAGACAGACTAGGAGAAATGGCAGGATGACCTGCTTCCAAACATTAACCGAATCCTGTGGATAACAAAGGTGTGATCCACAACTGATGTTCTGGATGGCACAGAGCCAGGTAATAGTTCACTCTGTTGTGCATGTGCTCACCATTGTTCAGGGACAGCTCAACAGCAGCCAGAAATAACCCTTATTGCCTGACTCACTCCCCATTTAGGTCTCAGTGAAACTCCTGTCTCTGAAGAGAGTCTTTCTTCCATCATCTTGTTTCTCAGCAGGTTCCCTGGTGTTAACTATCATTGTTCACTTCTCTTTCCCTTCATAGTACTTACCACAAGTAATTATAATAAGCGACAATTATAGAATTGTGGTTTATTTGGTCATTGTTAATCCGCTCTTTTCCAGCAGACGCTCCAAGAGGGTGGGAACTGTAATTTTTGGGCTCATTGCTATAACCAGCATCTACCAGAAAGTCTACCGTGTACTGTGGACTCAAGTGATTCTGAGATGAATTTATAAATTGTGGCTAAGAAAAAGTCATACTTCTACTAAGATTATCTATATGTGGTGGTGGTGGTTATGTGCTGTGGAGTCGGTTCCTACTCATAGCAACCCTGTTACAGGATTTCTGAGGTTGTAAATCTTTATCGATCAGAAAGCCTCGTCATTCACCAGCAAAACAGCTGGTAGTTTTGAATCTTTGTTAATTGTCTGTGCTTACTTTATGCATTAAAATTTTAGTTCTACAATGTATTAGTTGTTAGATGCCCTCAAGTTAATTTTAACTCATGGTGACCTCATGTGAGAGTGGAGAATTGCCTATAGGGATTACAGGAGCAGATTATCGGGTCTTTGTTTTGTGAGGGTATGGGTAAATCCAAACTGCCAATCATTCAAGAGCTTAACCAATGTGCCACCTTGGCACAGTCATACTTAACTGTGCACAATAAAGCACAAAGTATTACAAAGAACTAACCAAAAATAAGGAGCTCTGGTAGCCTACTGGTTACAAATCAGGCTGCTAATCTCAAAGTCAGCAGTTCGAAACTACCAGCTGTTCCGCTGGAGAAAGATGAGGCTTTCTGTTCCCGTAAAGATTTACAGCCTCGGAAATCCTGTACAGGGTCGCTATGAGTCGGAACCGCCTCCACGGCACATAACAACAACAACAACAGGTACTCTAATTAAAACTTTAGAACCATAGTGGAAGTAGAACACTTTATTCACTTATTTTTAATGCTACTTTTAGAATGTATGTAAAATCTCTGTAAATATTAGATTCAATTTTTTAAGTGTTTTATTGTGAATTATATGATAGTTTACATGGGAGAACTTTAGTTTTATATTCATTCCATCTTATATCATCTCACTGCCTTGGTTCCAACCCCTCCATGCATCATCAACCACCCAAAGGGTATATCCCAGAAACCTGCTCCCTACACTTCCCCCTCCTCTCCCCAGTTTTCAGCCCACAGTCCCTTTCCCTCTCTGGGTCCAAAGTCCCCAGTCATTTCATCACTCCAC
>NW_006408523.1:43237910-43240453 GCF_000296735.1 Chrysochloris asiatica
CATCGGTGATGTGTGTGGTCACCAATCAGAGAGTGCATTTCCATTGAGTCTTAGTCTTGGAAGGGGGTTTGTGTTGAGAGGACCTGGCTACTTGCCTTGATGTTTTCTAGGGAAGCAATTTGTTTGTTAGATTCAATTTTAAACAATATCCAAATCAACTATTTGGCACTTTAAACTATTTATGTCAGAAACCATTTTAAATTTTATACCCAGCTTCCTCTGTTCAGGCAACAGGTATAGTGATGACGATTAGATAAAAAGACAAGTGGTAGTTGACACTTTCCAAAGGCCAATGTTGCATGATGAGGAAAAAAAAAAGAATCCAAACTTTTTATTTTAAATTTACAATGTCTTAGGAAAAAATTTTGTTTGGTCTGATTTCCTTTGTATTTACAAAGACTACTGTTTAAGCATGAAAGGAAAATAACAATTAAATACTGCTAACAAATATAGGCAAATGACAGTACAAAATGTTAATAACCAGGAGCCATGTGGAGTTGGACTCACAAAGTGGTCTTTAAATTATTAGAAAATACAAGTGCTCTTGTCTGCTCTTTTGAAGTACATTTGGGTAAATTAGGGGTTGCAAAAAGACAATTGTTCTTGGCTTCATAAATACTTCCTATGAGCTTTGAAAATCTGACCTGCATCTTCACGAGCAAGAGTAATAACTACAGATAGTATGTGGATTCTAAAATTCTGGCATCCTGGGATTTTCTATTCCTAATTTTTTTTTATCAATATACTATGGACTTCTGATGTGGCACTGGAAGATCAGCCCTAGACTTCAAATCACAAGGTCAGCAGTTCAAACCCACCAGCTGCTCCTGGGAAATGCTATACAGGGTCACTTTGAGTAGGAATCAACTCAACAGCACTTAACAACAACAAGAACATGTGCCTTAGTTATCTTGTATTAATATAACAGAAACACCACTAGCGGATGGCTTTAATGAACAGAAATGTATTCTCTCACAGTTAAGAAGGAGTCCTGGTGTGGCACTGTGGGTTAATGTGCCAGACTGCAAAGTCGTTAGAACTGCAAGATCGGTGGTTCAAGTCACCATCGGCTCCTCGGAAACCCTATACAGGGTCGCCATGTGTCAGAACTGACTTGACAGCACTTAACAACAACACAGTTAAGGAAGCTGTAAGCCTGAATTCAGGATGCCATTTTTAAGGTAAGTTTTCCTCTCTGTTGGCTCTGAAAGAAGGTTCTTGTCTCCTTCCAGTACCTGTAAGCTCCACATCTCTTTAAGCTCTCCATGTGTTTTGGCATCAATCTTTCCCTGGGTCTAGGAGATTCTCAGCTCTTCTTTCTTGGTGGTAGTCAGGTCTCTCCTTCTCTGCTGGCTTCTCTCTCCTTTTATTTCATGCAAGATAAATGATGATGCAGGCCACTCCTCAGAGAAACTCCTCATACATCAAATCAGGGCTGTGACTTGAGTAACGGTGTTGCTCTTGCCCTAATTCCCTTACAACTGATTGACTATCACATCAGATCAGATCATGGGAAAGGATTACATCATTACATCACTTCCAAACCACTAAGAATCATAGGGGTTGACACATGTTTGGGGGGGACACAATTCAATTCAGGACACTATATAAATAGATCCCATGTATAGATACCTTTAGACGAAAGAAAATTCACATAGAATCTCTATCTTAATATTCATTCTCTTTGGCTTACTTATTTAATAAAGAAATGCAATATTATTTACAGGTCTCTAAAATTGTATTTTGATGAACTAATGAAAAGAGTAACATTTTAGTTTGATGAATGATGTAATACTTATGATAGTCTCCATTTTACTGTTTTTCAATAGTATCAAAATAGGTGTGGTGCTGTGGGTTAATGCGCTGGACTGCCAGGTCAGTTTGAACTGTAATGTCAGCTGCTGAAGGTCACAAGTCACTCCTCAGAAACCCTATACAGGGCAGCTATGAGTCGGAACCAATTTGATGGTACTTAGCAAAAATAACAAAATATTGGAGTCCTTAGGTGGTACAAGCACTAATACACTTGACTGATAATCAAAAGGTTGAAAGTTTCAATGTTCCCAGAAGCACCACAGAAGAAAGACCTGGTGATATACTTCTGAAAAATCATCCATTGAAACCATATGGAGCAGATCTCTACTTTAATATACATATGGTTGCCATGTTTTATGTCACTAGGCACCAACTCATTTTGACCCTATGTACAATGAACAAACACACTGCCAAGTTCTGTGCAATCTTCATTACTGTTGCTGTTTGAAACAATTGTTGCAGCCACTGTGTCAGTACATGTTGCTGAGGGTTTTTTGCTGACTCTCTACCAAGCACCATGTCCTTCTTCAGGGACTGGGCTTGCCTGACGACATAAGTATATCAGGTAAAGTCTTGCCATCCTTGCTTCTAAATTTTGTTTGCATTTTTAAGATAAATTTGTTCATTCTTCTGGAAATCCTTTTTATATTCAGTACTTTTCAGCAAGATTGTAACTCAAAGTCATTAATTCTCCTCTGGGAGCACTGTGTCTCTGTATAAGTACTGGA
>NW_006408523.1:43241298-43287483 GCF_000296735.1 Chrysochloris asiatica
ATATGACAGGTTGTTAAATAAGTATGGTGAAGGGATACAGCCCTAACATACACCTTTCCTAAATTTAAAACACTCAGTATCCCCTTCTCCTATTCATATGACTGTGTCCTATCTTATAGGTGTATAAGTAACTCAGGCTATATTTGTAATTTCTTTTATATGCATACTTTTGCTAAGTGCATGAGGAGAATGTATATATACATATATACATATATACATTCTCCTCATGCACTTACCAAAAACATGTATCAAATACAATCAGCATCTGTCAGAAGTGATGAAGTCTTTAGACTATTGACTTATATAAATGTTCTTCATAATAATATCTCTGAGATAGCAAGTACTTCATTGAAATATAAAGCTTATGGTTAGCAATCTAGGGCTCATCCTACAGTGTCTTGCCAGGACTACTGCCATCAGATTACATATCTTTAACCATTGTTGTTGTTGTTATTGTTATGTGCCATGGAGTCAATTCCGACTCACAGTGACCTTGTACAGGGTTTCTGAGGCTGTAAATCTTTACAGGAGCAGAAAACCTCATCTTTCTCCCACAGAACAGCTGGTAGTTTCAAACTACTGACCTTGTGGTTTGCAGCCCGATTCGTAACCACGACACTACCAGAGCTCCTTAACCATTGTTCAGATTATATAGTTCATCTAACCAAATCTTTCAATAATTCAAATAAACTTCAGACTCCATTTGCTCTTCAGAGATCTACTTCTATTATGTACTATTTTGTTGAAAAGTTTTTGAAATTTAAGAGTGAATTCAAAATGAATGAAATCAAAATTTCAATGTGTAGTCAAATTTTCTCCAGTGAATTATAATCTGTATTGTAATGTCAAATAATTATTAAATTAATATATGGGTGTTAGACTTAGAAAAATGAGGAGGAGAGCAGCATTCCTGGCTCCTAATCTAATTGCATCTAGATTTGAAGAGGTGAAGGTTCTCTTCATGCATGTGACCATCCATATCTTCAGGCCCTCTTCACTGGTTCTTCAAATGCAGAAGGTTTTGCAGAATACTATTCTGACATCTGACATTTCCTCTATTTGCAATTTAAAATGTCTTTTTTCATTATGCACCAGCTCCCATAAATGAATAGCAATTAACCTTCACATATTAGTCTAGGAGACTTGGTGATCCAGTGGGTGAAGTGTTGGTACTGTTAGTGATAGGTCAGTAGTTTAAACCCACTGGCCACTCCATGGGGGAAAGATGAGGTAGTTTACTTCTGTAAAAATTTTATAACCTTGGAAACCCTAGGGGACAGTTCTACTGTACCCTATAGGGCCACTTTGAGTTACACTCAGCATCAGGGGCAGTGGATTTGTACTTGACTCTGACTTTGACTAATTAGTCATGTTTTAAGGTTAGAAATGGATACTAATAGGTACACTGCAATTTAGAGCTGCTGAAGACTAGTCTTTCTCAAAACTAATATTCTGTAGCCTAAACAATTCCTTTTTAGATCAGTGGGATAAAATGTCAGAAATTATGAGCTACTAAACAAATATCAGTCACCTTTACAATAAGAGTATATGTCTGCCTAGACAGAGCTGAGTTTTATGGGTACCTTTATCATTTGTGGAACAAGAAGAGACCATCTCTTCTCCTGTCCTTCCTCACCGATTTATTGTTTATTGCCATGGTAACAAAGCCATAGCTCTCAGGAGATCACTGTTTTGAACCCTGAATCTTCTGACCCTCTGAAACTGGCAATACAGGAAAGGTAGAAAAGTGAGCTCTAAATTCCCCTCAGGTGGACCAATTTATGGAAATACATGCTTTGCTACTGTGCTGTAAACCATATCCAGTGTAAAATCTCAAGCGTTTTAGAAGTGAAAAATACAAATAGGCTCTGTGCCCTGAATTATCAAACTATTGTGAGATTAGTTTTATGAAAAATTCTGTTAGATCCTGTCCCCAGGCCTCTATGAATAACAACTGTGGCCTTACAAAAGACAGTATGATTTCCGTTTAAGATATTTGGTATTTGAATTTAAAAGCACGCAGAAATGTGTACAAAATAGGTCTTATCCTAAAATGATTTTATAAATTCACTTTCATATTAAAATAAAGATCTAAATGAAAAATACTACCGAATAAATAAATAATGTCTATAAATAATTACTTCAGTTTTCTTTGAAAATAAATGGAGGGGGAATCTTTTAAGGATTGATGTTACTACTACTGAATTTACTTTGGTACAGAATAGAACTGTCACCCACATAGTTTTAAAACTGTAACCTTTTTGAAGAAGCCACAAGGCCTTGCTTCCAATGTGTCTTTGGATAGGTTTGAATTTTCAGTCTTGTAGGTCATAGTCAATCAATTAACAATTCCCTACACCCAGAAATTCACTTTTAAGGATGAGAGCCCAAATTAAATTACAAATTAATTGATCAAATCTCAACATGGTTCGCCTATTCATATCTTTATTTACTGATTCATACACTATTTATTGAATTCCTACTATGTGACAGTCAATGTTCTCAACACTGAAGACATAAAAAGTATGCCTTTGGTCTTATAAAGTTCCCATGCTAGAAGGCAGAGGAAAAGTCTCCGTAAGCTAGCAAACATATATACTATCAACAAGACAATGTAGGACAGTCGTAAGTGCCAGGAAAGCAATATAACACCGACATGATAGAGTGTGATAGTGGAGAGTGTGAAGTAACTATTGAAGAGGTGACATTTGAGGTAGACATGGAATGACAAGAGCCAACCACTCAGAGATATTGAGGGAGTGTATTGTGAGCAGAGGGAAAAACCAGTACAAAGAACAAGTTAGAACAAATAAGCAAACACAAAAGTGTTTCTGCTAATAGAGGGTTGGATGGGAGGAAGGGGATGGGGAGGAAGTGAGATAGGGGGGCAGAAGGCAGACCTTATAAAGTCTTCAAGTCAAGTTTAAAAGTCTGGATTTTATTCTACGTGTAACGAGAAGTCATTGGAAGACTATAAACAGGGTAAACACAATTAGATTTGCATTTATAAAATATTCTGCTGAATATTTTATCCTTACTGCTATAACTTAGTTATCTTTTTAGAAGATGTTTAGCAATTCTATTTTGCACAATTTTGAATGATTTGGAAATTAAAATAGACAGAGCATCAGTGCATAATCACAATGGCTGCTGGAACCAGTCTTATGTCTAGATACAATCTTAATATGAATCACTTTATTTTACATATTCTAAGCTTGACTAAGGAACTCTAGTGGTACAGTGGTTAAGCGCTCAACCGCTAACCAAAGATTGATGGTTTTAACCCATCAACTACTCCAAGAGAGAAAGATGTGGCAGTTTAATTCTGAAGGAAACTCTATGGGTCAGTTCTACTCTGTCCTATGGAATTGCTATGGTTCAGAATCAATTAAACAGCCCACAACAATAAGCTGTGGTGTGCCTCTGTGAGCTAATGCACTGGACTGCAAAGTTAGTTCAAGCTCACCAGCAGCTCTTCAGAAACCCAGTACAGGGTCATTATGCGTCAGAAGCAACTCAATGGCACTTAACAACACAACATTATAAGACTGCTAAGGATGACGCCATAATGAATGCAATGTCACTAAACTCTAAGTATGAACACTGTTGAAATAGCAAATGGTCTGTCATCTACATATTTACCATAACAAATAAGTAATAAATAAATGCTTGTAATGCACTGCATTTCATTGTTGCAAGGATTGGATATAATGTCCATTTCACTTAAGAGTAAAAAGAGTTTTTGAGAGACTATTCATTCTTCCTGATATCAAGGAGAATGTACATAGTGAATTAGGAGACAATCCAAGACCTACCCAACGCCATAAGGAAACTTTTAACAGTTGTACTTTTTCTACCATATAAGATAGTAGCGAATAAAATTTCTTTTTTTAAAATGCTGATCGTAAAATATTTTCTAATTTCAAAGTATGAATTTTTCTATTAAATGAATATAGCAACAATATTTTATTTTGAGTAGAAAGCATATCTAGCAATCACTGTTGTGGCTAGGTGCCTTCAAGTCGGTTCTGACTCATAGTGACCATACGTAGAGTGAAATGAAACACTACCCTGTGCTACATCATCTTCGTAATCATTGCTGTTTGAGCCCATTGTAGCAGCCACTGTGTCAGTCCACCTCATTGAGGGTCTTCCTGTTTTTCATTGACCTTCTACTTTAACTAGCAATGACTGACTGATCCGTTCTGATAACATATCCAAAGTATGTGCTATGAAGTCTTACCATCCTCCCTTCTTAGGAGTATTATGACTTTTACAACTTCCAAGATAGATTTTTTTTGTACTTTTGGCAGCCCATGGTACATTCAACATTCTTCAACACCACCATAATTCAAATGCATCAATTCAGATCTTCCTTATTCATTGTCTGGTTTTCACATGCATATGAGGTGATTGGAAATACTATGGTTGAGTCAGGTATACTCCAGTCCTCAAAGTGACAGGTTTGTTTTTGAACACTTTAAAGAGGTTTTGCAGCACTACATCCACTCTTAATATTTCATTTGATTTCTTGATTGTTATTTCCATGAGTAAGGAGCTCTAGTAGCATGTGGTTGTAAATTGGGCTGCTAACCTCAGGGTCAGCAGTTCGAAACTGCCAGCTGTCCCACAGGAGAAAGATGAGGCTTTCTGCTCTTATAAAGATTTACAGTCTCAGAAACCCAGTACAGGGTTGCTATGAGTCGGAATCGACTCCACAGCACATAACAACAACAGCACTTTCATGAGTGTTGATTGTGGATTCAAGTGAAATGAAATTTTTGATAATTTTAATCTTTTTTTTCATTTATCATGATGTTGCTTGTTGGCCCATTTGTGAAGATTTTTCTCTATTTTGATGTGTAAGCATACTGAAGGTTGTAGTCTTTTATCTTCATCAATCAGTGCCTCAAGTTGTCTTCACCTTCAACAAGCAAGGCTACATCATCTGTATATCGCATGTTGTTAATGAAACCTTATTTCCATCTTGATGCCATGTTTTTCTTGATATAGTCCATTTTCTAGATTATTTGCTCAGCATATACATTGGATAAGTATGGTGAAGAAAACAACACTGATGCACAGCTTACTTGATTTGAAACTACAGAGTATTCCTTTGTTCTGTTTGGATGACTACCTCTTGGTCTATGTTTGGTGGTGCAGGAGCACAATTAAGTATTCTGGAATCCCAGAAACCACTAATATTCTTTTTTTTTAGTTCTCAATGATGTAAGTCTGTAACAAATTACAACACTGAACACTACTATTAAATCGAATAAATTTTATTCAGAACTTTGAACTTTATCCTGATTTAATTAAATATTTATATCAAAAAAAGCAGTTAAAAATGGACAGCAACAAAACAAATTCATTTTAAAATAGTTGTATTTCAACCAGTAGGGAGGAACACAATAGCAACTTTTTTTGAAGACATTAAATGCACAGTTGGTTTGATGAACAGTACACAAGCTCCTGATAAATCAGGGAATGAGTCCCATTTTATCCACTATACAGATTCTTAACAATTTAAAGTTCTTAAATTACTAAATAAATCTCTCCTTAATATGCAATTCCTCTGGTGTCTTTCTCTCAGAAAAAGTGGGATAGGAGATACAGTCAAATGCAATCCAGCGTTTCCTTTAAAAACAGTAATGCTGGTTGCTATGGTTTCAGTGTCAGCCTGAAACATCCTATTAGGCTTCCACTCAGCATGTCAGATAAAACATAGCCTCATTTCGGGTAGCTAGCTGACTGTGGAATAAGCTGGACAGTGAATAAGGAAGATCGTAGAATTGATGCCTTTGAGTTGTGGTGTTGGAGGAGAATATTGAAAGTGCCATGGACAGCCAAAAGAACCAATAGATCTGTTTTGGAAGAAGTGCAACCAGAGTGCTCCTTGGAGGCCAAGATGGCCAGGCTTCGTCTCTCATACTTTGGACACATTGTCCGGAGAGAACAGTCACTGGAGAAGGATGTCATGCTGGGTAAGGTGGAGGGTCAGAGAAAAAGAGGAAGACCCCCAACGAGATGGATCAGCCAGGTGGCATCATTGATGGCCTCAAGTGTGGCAGCGGTAGTGAGGTTGGCCCAGGATCAGACATTGTTCCGTTTGGCTGTGCATGGGGTCGCTATGAGTCGGTTCCGACTCGATGGCACCTGACAACAACAACAACAACAAGCTGTTTGCATAGAATTTTTAAAATGTCCTTTAATTTTTTTCTACTTGTTAAAAATCTTCTGATATCCACTACCATTTAGTCCTCCCTATTAACCACCACCATCATTCCTTTTGTATTAATCCAATAATCATCTGTAAATTTGTTATACTGTGGTGGCTTGTACATTATGCTAGAAGCTATGCCACTGATATTATTATTGTTATGCCAGTAGGGTCACCTATAGGGGATAGATTTCCACAAAGATTCCAGACTAAAACATATGAAGAAGAAGGAAAGCAGTCATTTTTGAATGGTTAGTCACTGGAAAATCTTATAAATAGCAATGGAACATTGTAAGCTATAGTAGCAGAAGAAGATATCATTGATGGATTTTGGTTAAAAGCGGAGAATACGAGAAAAATGATTTCTTGTACTTTATCAACTATGCAAAGACATTCGACTATGTTGAACATAACAAATTATTGGTAACACTGCAAAGAAAAGGAATTCCAGAATGCTTAATTGTGCTCATGAGCAACCTGAACATATAAACCAAGAAGTAGCTATTAAGGCAGAACAGGGGGATATTGAAAGGCTTAAAATCATAAAAAGTGTGTATCAGGGTTTTATCCTTTCATCATATTTATTCAAGCTGTAAAAGGAGCTCTGGTAATGTAGTGGTTACGAATTGGACTGCGAACCTCAAGGTCAGCAGTTCGAAACTATCAGCTGTTCCGCAGGAGAAAGATGAGGCTTTCTGCTCCCATAAAAATTTACAGCCTTGGAAACCCTGTACAGGGTCACTATGAGTCAGGACCAAGGCCATGGCACATAACCACCACCACCACCATTCAAGCTGTATGCTGAGCAAATAATCCTAGAAGCTGTATTACATAAAGAAGAATATGACATTACGGTTGGAACACCTTGTAATAATCAGATGGCACAACATTGTTTGCTGGAAGCCAAGAGGACTTAAAATATTTACTGATAAAAATCTAACACTACAACCTGAAGTATGGATTGCACACCAATCTAAAGAAAACAAAACCCCTCGTGACCTTGCCAAAAAATTGCATCATGATAAATGGAGAAAAGATTGAAGTTGTTAGAGACTTCATTTAGATTGGATCCGCAATCAATACTCATAGAAGTAGCATTCAAGAAATTAAGACATATTGTATTTTGCAACTCTGTTGAAAAAGACCTCTTTAAAGTTTTAAAATGCAAAGACATTAGTTTGAGGACTAAGGTGCCCCTGACCCAAGCCACGATATTTTCAATCACCTCATATGCATATGAAAGTTGGACAACAAATAAGGGAGACCATACAATAATTGATGCATTTGAATTACGATGTTGGAGGAAAATATTAAAGATACCATGGACTACCAGAAAAAAATACAAAGTTATGTTGACAGAAATACTGCCAGAATGCTCTTTAGAAGAGAGGCTGGCAGGATTGCATCTCTTGTACTGTGGACATAGTATCAGGAGGTAGGACATAATGTCCCTGGAGAAAAGATGGGGGTCATGGAAAAATAGAAAGACCCCAGGGAGATGGATCGACAATGGACTCAAACATAACAATTGTGAAGGTGGTGCTGGACTTGCAGCGTTTTGTTCAATTGTGCATAAGATCACTGTGACTTGGACTAACAACAATAGTCATTTGTAGTCTCTGAGTGACGTTGATGTGCTTAGCTGTTAGCTGAAAGGGTGAGTATTCAAATCCATCTAGAAGAGCCTCAGAAGAAAGGCTTGACAAAATGCTTTTGAAAAATCAACCACTGAAAACCTTATGGAGCACAGTTAAACTCTGATACACAAGTGGTCTCCATGAGTTGGAGTTGGCTCAGCAACACCTGACTTTTTAATAATCATTTATTATTTCCACATTCCCTTTTTCTCTACTTCCTATTGTCTGATAGCTGCGTCAATACACCTTGACAACATCCATCCACAACTGTTTGGGGGCAAAATATAAGAACATAAGAAATGGAAATAGATTGAATGATGCTTAAGCCCTCTGTTTGGAATGCTGTGGTTCTGTAGGATAATCACTGGCCTGTGAACTATAGGTCAGTGGTTCAAGCCCATGAGCTGCTCCATGGGAGAAAGATGAGGTTTTCTGATCCCACAAAGATTTACAGCCTCAGAATCCCTATACAGGGTTACTATGAGTCAGAACTGACTTGCTGACAGCAACACAAGAAGCCCTCTGTTTAATCTTCATTAAACTCTTTCTGGTTTTCTTGTTTTTTTAAGTTAAATTATACCTATTATGGATGTGTGTTCAGTTTAACATTTGTGGAAAAAAATACAAGGTTTTATCATTCCCATTTTGTGATGATGAAAGGTAAGTCATCAAATCAGAGAAGTGAAAATTCATTGTGAATTTTTAAGACATTTCCTTTTTGCTTAAAAAAAAAAAAAAGAAAAGAAAAATTATTCCTGGACATCTCTGTCCTATGCTAGCACACAAATTGTGGCTGGAGAGGCTGCCAATCACTCTTGAGTGACTCATTTTTCAATTGCTTTCATGCCTTCACTCAAATATTTCTTGAATGTTTTCAATGTGCCAAGTATCAAAAGGAATGGCATAGTTCCACTTTGCAAGGAACATACATTTCAGGAGTGAAATAATGACACAAATACCAATGTATAGCACTGAATATAAGAAGTTCACGAAGAGAGGTGCAGAGTTTTACATTTAATTAGAGAATGAAGAGCTCACGTTGACTTAAGAATTGGGGAAAGCTCTGATGGAGGAGTGACATTCAATCCTTCCAGGAAGGGCAGGAGTTTGACTAATGGATTAGGAAAGAAGTAGTTTTTGAGAAAACATTAGAAACAGAACAAACATGAATAAAGTTAATTTGGTGTAGCAGAAGTGACATTGGCTTTAGAACTGGAGATCCAAGTGTGAGTGTCATTCTATTTCCTAATAATAACATGGACCTCAGTTTCCACACCTATAACAAGGGCTGACTACCATCATCGGCATGTTTCCCCTAAGTTCTAAATGTCTTTGATTCTTTTGAAGCACAGATGTGGTAAGGCTCAGGGCATACTTTGAGATCAGCAAGAATTGCAATTCACATGAAGACTATGTAATATAGACAAGCAATGGAAATTTACCTTGGAATTAATGATTAGGGCTTTAGGGCTATGAGTATGGTGAAGGTGAGGTTAGGAATTAAAAAGTCACTGAAGGTATCCTATCACATTCATGTTGTATTTCAGATCAACATGACCATTTTTAGGGTGGGATGCAGACAGGAGGTGTCAATTCCACAAAACCTGTTCTAGTATCTTCACGCAGAAAGACAGTACAGTGGTATGCCACATCTAGAAAAGTTCTTATACCTTTATGGTATTCCACAGCCTAAAAGGTCACTATGAGTCAGAACCAATCTGATGGCACTTAACAACAACAACAACAACAACATAGTTATGATAGGCCAGCAAGGCTTTCTATATAAGCCCAACTTAGCATTTGGCGCAAAAAAAACCCAAAAACAAAACAAAAAAAAAAACCGTGTTTTCCCTTAAGCATCACCTGCTCTGTGTTGCCCAGGTAGGCAAGCAAGTCATGAGCGGATGGTTCTGTGAGCACAGTCCCTTAGGCTCCTTATTCTCTGGAACAAAATGCTCGCCTGGAAAGCAAGGAACACATTAATTGAGCATGATGTGGTGACTAAATGAACTGCATTCATAGAGGCATATAGAGACTCTGATTAACCCCACAAAGCCTTGTCTTCCAACTGTGGAGTATTATTGTGATGGTTTCTTCCCAATAAACTAGGAGGGCTCAAGTCAGAGAACATTAATGGCCCTTTGGTTTTCCTGGCAGGTCAAAAACCGGATGCTTCTTACCAAGCAGGCCCCAGGTCACAGATATCTGTGGAAATAGATGTGAATTTACTTCGTGCTTTCTTCTCTTAGATTTGTGTGCCTCGTACTTTATGAATGGTTACTTGGGAAACATGAACTTTGGACAAGTTACTTAAGCTCTCTAAGCCTCTATTTCTTTGTGGGTACAATGGGGATTCATGGGATTTACCTCATAGGGCCATTGTGAGATTATACATGTAAAGCACTGCGTTTGGTACATAGAGCACACTAAAGGAACAGAACATATCGTTGCCGAATGCTTCTATACACACAGAAGTAGAGAAACAGCAGAGCAGGTCCTTGAGGACAGACACAAGAAGCAAGATACAGTATAGGTGGACAGGGTAATATATAGAGATTTCAAAAAGCTATCTCTAAGACCAATACAAGTCCTAGTGAAAGAAAGTGTACAATTTCAGTTTCCAAAAAGGCAGAGGCTATATATCAAGGACAATGCATAATTTGGAGGCACTAAAATAAATAAACAGTTCCTGCACATACCATAAACCCAGAGGGCCACAAATCAAGTTTCATTTTATGTTCACAGTCCTCCTGCCAATTTGACACAAGATCAGCCCTTGATCTGCAGGTGTAGCACCATCCTTAATAGTTGGTTCCCATCAAATAAAATACTCTTGACAAAGTGGTGGACAAGCCACAGCTGCTGGCTCCTTCTTTCAGTTCATCTCTTTATAACTTTGAAAATAACCAAACTCGAAAAGTTAAATACTGCTAGACTTTTAGTGAGGGTATGGGGAGAAGTGCATAATATTTATGCACTACTGATAAGAGTCAAAACTAAGTAGACATTCTGGAGATTAATCTGAAAGTTCTTAGTGAAATTAACTATCAAATGCCCTAAGGACCATGACCACATTTCTGGATGCCCACAATGGGGCTGGTGTGAAGATGTTCATCATGTCATTGTTGGGATTGGAGATTGTTTGAGGCAATCTAAGTACAGATCACAAGAGGAAAAAGGGAGCTGAACACAGTTCTGAAACGCTATACATATTATGAAATATGAAATTCAGGAGATAAGCATATAGCAATTTGGATATATCTTATAAGCAGGGATGAATGAATCAAGTCAGGAAGCATACAAACTTTATAGTACAACATATTTTTTGTTAATGAAAGCACAATCCATTCAGAAGTGTGCCCGGTGTTGCTCTCAGCTGCGAACTGAAAAGTTGGAGGTTTGAACTCACCAAGAAAACCCTGGCAATCAACTTCCAAAACATCAGACATTGAAAACTCTGTGGACACATTGCTATTCATTGCAGCACTATGCACAATAGCCAAAATGTAAAAGAAACCTGAATATCCAACAACAGATAAATGGATAAACAAAATGTGGTACCTACATACTCGTACAATGAATGGAATACTACTCAGCCAGTAGGAGAAACGAAGGCTCAATACTTGCTATAATATGGATGGAGCGTGAAGGTATTCCCCAAAATAAACACTCAAATCCCTTGCCATCAAGTCATTTTGACTCACAACATCACTCTACAAGAGAGTAGGACTGTCCCAGAGGGTTCCCAAGGCTATAATCTTTATGGAGTCCTGAATGGTGCTGTGGGATAAGCACTGGACCACAGGATCTTTTGAATCACAAGGTTGGCAGTTCAAATTCACCAGCCACTCCTTGAAACCCAATATAGGGTCACTGTGAGTCAGAACCGACTCAATACACGTAACAACAACAATCTTAATAGAAGTCAGCTGCCACATCTTTCTATTATGAAGCATCTGGTGCAATTACACACCAATCTTTTGGTTAGCAATGAAGCACTTAACTGCTGCACCACCAGGGCTCCTTTTATGCTGAGCAAAATAAGTCAATTACAAAAGGAAAAATATTGTATGCTTTCATTTATATAAAAAGACAAGAGGAGGCAAATATGCAGTAAAGTTTGAGTTACCAGAGGCAGGAGGTGTGTGAAGTTAATGGTGCTGGAAAAATCACATTGACTAAGTGTAAGATTTCGTAGCAGATTATTATAACTGTAGTCAATAAGTTGTATACCTATAAAAAGCTAAACTGGTAAAAATTGTGTGATACATATTTATAGCCATGACAATATGTATGTGTCATGGTGTTTTCAATAGTCTCATATGGATGCGAAAGCTGGACAGTGAATAAGGAAGATCGTAGAAGAATTGATGCCTTTGAGTTGTGGTGTTGGAGGAGAATACTGAAAGTGCCATGGACTGCCAAAAGAACCAATAGATCTGTTTTAGAAGAAGTGCAGCCAGACTGCTCCTTGGAGGCCAAGATGGCTAAGCTTCGTCTCTCATACTTTGGACATATTGTCCGGAGGAAACAGTCGCTGGAGAAGGATGTCATGATGGGTAAGGTGGAGGGTCAGAGAAAAAGAGGAAGACCCCTAATGAGATGGATTGGCCAGGTGGCATCATTGATGGACTCAAGTGTGGCAGCGGTAGTGAGGTTGTCCCAGGATCGGACATTGTTTCATTCTGCTGTGCATGGGGTCGCTATGAGTCGGTTCCAACTCGATGGCACCTGACAACAATATATATAAATATGATGATGATATATATAGCATAATGGATTATGAGCTAGATTGCTAGCCTAAAGTTCAGTAGTTTTAATCTACCAGACACTCTGTAGGAAAAAGATTTTTGCTTTCTGCTCCGGTAAAAATTCCACACACACATTATAAATCAGAACAAAGTCAGTGGCACACAACCACCACCACCACCATATGTATAGTGGGAGTAAGATGAGGCTTTCTTCTCCCACAAAATTGACTCCATGGTCCTTAATAACAGATATATATATATAGATATATTCAGGACTAGGAGGAGGATAAAGAATCTGTGGCTAATTTTCTCCATGAACAGTGACTAGAAAAATTGGATAGTGCCCTGCTACCATTACTGAACATTTTGATCAAGGAGCACATAAGAATCCTGATCAAAAGGTGAAAAAGGAATAACATAATTTCAAATTATCTTGAACTCCAGACATTCTGGAACCAGAGAGGTTTGATGAATACCTGAAATTATTGTTTTAAGATTATCTTTAAACTTTTAGCCAAAAATACCCCTGAAGTCTTCTAAAGCCCAAACAATAGTTTAGCTTAACGACTAAAATATGTCTGTCTTAAGCATTATGTTCTTTTAAAGACTATCTATCTGGGATCAAAGTGACAACAGCAACTAAAAAGTTTAGACAGGAATATTAGGCGGCAATGAGTTTATGTGAATGGAAGAGGAACAACTCCTAAAAAGAGGGCAAGTGTGGTTTCACAGTTGAAAAATATAGTCACTGTCATTGAAGTGTATATGTAGACACTGCTGAACAGGTATATGTTCTGTTCTGCATATTGTCAAAAACAACGAAATAAGTGAAAAATTAAAGCAAAACAAACAGAAAAAACTCAAAGAACACATTTCTACTTTGACACACTTGGAGTTGTCATGAGTCAGTAGGAGTTATGGCAGCTGGTTAATTACATAAGTATGTTATACAGAGTATGTTGTTGTTGTTAAGTGCCGTCGAGTCGGTTCCAACTCATAGCAACCGTGTCCTGGTGTGGCACCCTAGGATAAGCATTCGAGCTCAAGGTTGGTTTGAACTGCAAGGTCAGTGGTTCAAACTCATCAGTCACTCCTCAGAAACCCTGTACAGGATCACTGTGAGTCGAGTCTGACTCAACAGCACACAACAGCAATAACATAGCATTTCCAAGGAGCGGCTGGTGAGTTTAAACTGACGACCTTTTGGTTCAAACAGATCTTTTCCATAGGACAATATTAACGTGGTGGAAAATCATGTTCCTTCCTAGCATACTTCTGAATGGCCCAACAACTGAAGTCTATGACAAAAATCTAATCTCTCTTTAATGACAGACATTAAGATTTATTTTTACCATTACAGATCTTATTACAAACTTTCTGGCTTGCAATTCATAATCAGTTTAGATTCAGCGCACATTTGCTTTTCCTTGGCTTCTGACGATCTCCCCCCAATTATCTTTGAATTTTCATTGCTAAGAGCTATTTGATATCTGGCAGCCATTCAGTTCCCCTTTCCATCTTCCCTTTTTGATTATTTCATAAATGGAATGATTGGAAGTCAGAATTTCTTGAAAACTCCCATCTTTGTCTTCAGATTAATTTATCAGTTTTCCCTGTCCATCCTGCAGAAGCTCTACAGTAGTTCTCATGTGGGTTTCTCAACCTCAACACTAATGACATTGAGATCTGGGTAAGTTGGTGGTGGCAGCGGGGAGTGTCCTATGCATCCTTGGTCTCCACCCCTAGATGCCATTAGCATTCCCCCAACCCCTGCTGTCCTGACAATGTCTTCAGACATTGTCAAATGTTCCCTGGGAGGCAAAACTACTCCTAGCTTACTGTAAATTCACACAAATTTCAATGCCATTTGGAGATTAACCACACAGATCATTAACCAAAATAATGGAAAATATGGCACTTTTCAGAATTCCTTGCCTTACACCACCAATAAGCATGCTATGAGTTTAAATTCTTATTAGTCCCTGGTGTGGCACTGTGGGTTAATGTGCCAGACTGCAAAGCCGTTTGAACTGCAAGGTTGGCAGTTCAAGTTCACCAGCTGCTCCTTAGAAACCCTATACAAGGTCACTATGGTTGGAATCAACTTGACGGCACTCAACAACAACAACTGTGTTGAGGGTCTTTCTGTCATACTTCTATATATTGTAGCACAGCTATGCCAAATCCTCCTAAAACTGTAGCGAGCTCATGTAAACTTCTGCTTAACCATTTCTTATTAAGCTTGTCACCTGTACTTGATTTATCTTAAACCAGTCAATTACATTCCCTAAATTGTATGACTGATAGATTCCAGTCTATTTCATTGTAGTTGACTGCACTCAGTCAAGTAATGAGAAGGTTGTTAAATCTTGATGGCCCATGACTTTGTCTTAACTAATTAGATGAAAAATAATCACAAAAAATACTTTTTATTAAAAAAAAAAGTTCTTACTGAAATGGGGTTGAGAAATACTCACCACTTGGTCCTTTGGTTCTGTGTTTGATGCTAATGACTACTTAATAAGGTAGGTGGTGAACATATTCACAAAATTAGAAATTATAATGTTTCCTCATGAGATCAAGTGTGCTTAGAAGGTTAAATAAAACACTATACCTAGCTGATTGCTGCAGACAATCTAGGTCTCATGGCAGGTGCAAAGAACTATTAGCATCTCCTTAGTGCTTCGAGGCTGTGCTAGTACAATGTTACACTAGAAAGTTGTTCCTGCATAGTTTCTCTTTTTACACAGTGGATCATATCACTACCTTCTTAGGATTAGTTTAGATAATGCAAAATATTAATCATAAATTCTGATTTATTCACTGGTTTTATTTTCATTAATTTAGCTTAACATTTCCTTTCCAATTAAATCAGAGTGCACCTAGATTTGTAAGTTATGAGGCACTAAGTGTTGATATGTTATAGTTAGGTGCCATCGAGTTGACTCAAACTCATAGCTACACTATGCACAACAGAATGAAAGACTGCCAGGTCCTGTGCTATCCTCACGATTGTTACGCTTGAGCCCATTGCTGCTGCCACAGTACCAATCTATCTTGTGCGGGAGTCTTACTCTTCTGTTGACTCTCCACTTGACTATGCATGATGTCCTTATCCAGGGACTGATCCCTCCTGATAATATGTCTGAAGTGTGATATAGCGGTTGTTGTTGTTAAGTGACATCGGTTCCAACACATAGTGACCCTATATAGAGTTTCCAAGGAACAACAGGTGAACTTGAACCACTGACCTTGTAGTTCAAACGGCTTTGCAATCTGGCGCATTAACCCACAGTGCCACACCAGGACTCCTTGAAATGGTGGTGATGGTGGTAGTAATATGCCACCAAGTCAGTTCCAACTCAAAGTGACCCTGTATAGGGGTTCTGAGGCTGAAAGTCTTCATGGGAGCAGAAAGCCTACTCTTTCTCTCAGAGCAGTTGGTAGATTTAACCTATTGACCTTGGGGTTTGCAGCCCACTCATAATTCACTATACCACCAGGGCTCCTTGAAGTATGATGTAGTACAGAACACTTCAGGGGTCAAAACACCTAAAGATAGCATTAAGCACTGAAATGCAATAGGTATTGAGAAAAGGGAAACCTATTTGGAGTCTCTAAAATACATTTGGAGTCCCTGGGTGGTACAAACACACTCAGCTGCTATCTGAAAGGTTAGAGTTTTACATTTACATTTACCCAGAGGCACCTCAGAAGAAGAGTCTGGCAATCTACTTCAGAAAAACCAAACATCGAAAATCCTGTGGAATGTAATCTGCTCTGACACACATGGGGTTAAAATTAATTCCATGAATTCAACTCAATGGTGGCTTTTAACATCCATTTATTTATCCTGTTTCACAACCCCATGGAGGTCAGCCAAGCATACCCATTCAAGTATGGAGACGTGTGCACAGTTGGTGTTAGAATTTTTTGGAGGGGGGAAATGACTTAAAACAATTTTATCCAGCACTTTCCAAAAAGAGAAAACAAGAAACCTTCCCATCTATTTTACAAATGCTAATGGTGTTGAGCATCCCGCCTGTGCCTTAAAGTTGAAGAACTGTAAGAGGCAAATTACAGTGACTTTCCAGTATGAGGAGGCTTTTAAAGGTCCATAGAAAAGTTGCATTATCTTTAATTCCACTTCTACACGAACTTTCTGAAGGCCCCTCATATGTTGCAGGAGTCCTGGTGGTGCTGTGAGATAAAGCTCAATGTTTTCGATTCCATTTCATGAGAAAAGATGGTCTTGAGTAGCAAAATCTGGGTCTAGAGGCTCCATTGAGAATCTGATGAAAACTGTGGTTCTACCTCCCACATGCCCACAACATTTTGATTTCAGAGTTGGCGATTTTCCTAAACCATCTATAGAGTTCAACTGGTACAATTTCTTACCTGCCTGCTCATGTGAGCTACTGAAGATGATGACATTAATATAGGCTTTTCAAAAGTAACTGGAATTTTTTTCAAAGTCTGATGTTTCCTCTTAGCCCCTATACATAACACATGGTTATGAATTGAACTGTATCCCCTGAAATGTGTGTTGTAAAAACTTCTAAACTTATAGAGGAGTCCTGGTGTGGCACTGTAGGATAAGTACTGGACTGATCATTACAAAGTCGGCAGACCCCATACAGGGTCGTTATGAGTCAGAACCAACTCGATGGCACTTAACAACAACAGCAACATAATTATGGAAGTGAGACCTGGTAGAACAGTGGTTCATGTGCTAAGGTGCTAAACAAAAATCTGTGGTTTGAACCTATCAGCTGCTCTTCTGAAGCAGTTGAAATCTGCTTCCATGAAGATTTACAGTCTTGCAAACACTACAGGGCAGTTCTATTTGTGTTACTGGGTCACTAAGACTTGAAATCAAATTACACAACAGTGAATTTTATTTTGCTTATATGTATGCATGTAATCCTATGTGGGAATGGAACTTTGTTATGCTACTGAGACTATATCAATCCAGAGTGTGTCTTATATCAATTGCTTCTGTATAAGTTTTATTATGAATTTGGTGAAGGTTTGTTGAGATCAGTTTCAATTTAAAAAATCACATTCATTTTATGATTCATAAATAAAAGTGTATCACTTCCTCCCTATTTCCTGTTTTCCATTCCTCCTTCTTCTCTAATCCTTCCGAACTTTGTCATTGGTGAATGATGCTCTTTTGGTCTCAAATGGTTGATTTTTCTAAGGTATGTATATCTCTTTAGGGTTATCGTTCCCCTTATAGACCCGTCTATAAGTGACCCGGTGTGGCGCTGTGGGTTAATGCGCCAGACTGCAAAGTCATTTGAACCAGAAGGCCAGTGGTTCAAGCTCACCAAGTCACTTATTGGAAACCCTACACAGGGTCGCTATGGGTCAGAACCGACTCGATGGCACTTAACAACAACACCTGTTTCACTGGAAATTGTCCCATGGGGTGAGTTCATTTCCAGATGTGAATGGTGATTAAGATCCATAGTCTCAGGTTCCCTCAGTCTCTATCCAATCAGTAAGTCCAACATTTTTTATGATTTTGAGTTTTATACCCACATTTTTCTCACACTTTATCCAGGACCTTCTCATCACTTTCAGAGTAGTTGGTAGTGGTAGCCAGGCATCATCTAGTCCTTCTGGTATTAGGGTCACGGAGACTGATATTTGCATGGTCCATTAGTCCATCATACTATTTGTGCTCATGCATTTTTTATTTCCTTCCATGTTCTCTCCTATGGCCAGATAGACCCCCAGAGTTCCATTTTAGATGGTTGTAACAAGCTGCTAAGACTCCAGTCACCACTCACCAAAATAGAATGTAAAGCATTTTCTTTGTGCACTAGGTTATGCCAATTGACCTTGGTGCCACCACCTACTTATTCATCCAAGGTGTTTCATTATGTATAAGCAGTTGTCATAATTTTGCCCCTGTATGCTCCAAATGAGGAGACGCGGTTGCATACATCAATTAATAATTGGAACATTGAATGTATAAAATATGAATCTTGGAAAATTGGAAGTTGTCAAAAAATGAAATGTAACACATAAAAACCAATGTCCTAGGTATTAGTGAATTGAAATGGATTGGTATTGGCCATTTTGAATCTGACAATCATGAGGTGTTCTGTACTGGGAATGATACATTTAAGAGGAATGGTGGCACAGCCATCATCAAAAAGAACATTTTAAGATCAATCTTGAGGTATATGGAGGTCTGAGATAAGATAATAGCTATAACTCCACAAAGAAGGCCAGTTATCAGCAGCATTATTCAAATTTATACACTAACCACTAGAGCCAGTGATGATGAAATGGAAGAATTAGCCTTCAGTATTGGATGTGCCTCAATTTAAACAAATTAAAAATCCTCACCACTGGACCAATAAATAACATCAAATTAAATGGATGAAAGATTGAAGTTTTCTAAGACTTCATTTTGCTCGCATCAACCATTAACATTCATGGAAGCAGCAGTCAACAAAGAAAACAACCTATTGCATTAGGCAGATCTGCTGCACAAGACCTCTTTAAGTGATAAAGAAAAAGATGTCAGTTTGAGGACTATGGTGTGCCTGACCCAAGCTGTGGTATTTTAATTAACCATATCAGTGTGAAAGTTGGTTAGTGAATAAAGAAGACCATGAAAGAGTAGATGCACTTGAATTACAGTGTTAGAGGAGAATATTAAAAACACCAATGACTGCCATAAACAAAAAAAATATTTGTTGGAAGAAGTACAGCCAGTGTTCCTTAGAAGCCAGAATGGCCAGGTTATCATCTGATCAGGAGGGACCAGTCCCTGGAGAAGGACATCATGCTTGGTTTTGTAGTTGTGAAGTGCTGTCAAGTTGGTTCCAACCCATAGTGACCCTGTATAGGGTTCACAAGGAGCAGCTGGTGAGCTTGAACTGCTGACCTTGCAGTTCAAACGACTTTGTAGTACGGCGCATTAACCCACAGCGCCACACCAGGAACCATGCTTCATATAGTGGAGGATAAACTAAAAAGAGGAAGACCCCCAATGAGATGGATTGACACAGTGACAGCAACAATGGTCTCAAGTATAGCAACAATTATGAGGTTGGCACAGGATTGAGCAGTGTTTCATTCTGTTGTGCATATAAAGTCACTGAGTCAGTACTAACTAAACAGCACCTAACAACAACAACAAACTGACTTCTTCAGTCTGAAATTGATCAAACATGCAAGCAAGATGTATTGATAATTATTGGCAATTGGAATGGAAATGTTGGAAACCAAGAGGAAATAATAGTTGGAAAATATGACCTTGGTGATAGAAACAATGCTGGAAATCACATGATAGTATTTTGCAAGACCAATGACTTATTCATTGCAAATACCCTTTTTAAACAACATAAAAGACAACTATATATGCACCTCAACAGATGGAATACACAAAAATAAAATCAACTACATCTGTGGAAAGGGACGATAGAAAAACTCTATATCATCAGTAAAACAAGGCCAGGGGCAGACTGTGGAACAGACCATCAATTGTTTATATGCCAGTTCAGGTTGAAGCTGAAGAAAATCAAAACAAGTCCACAAGAGTCAAGATATGACCTTGAACATAAACCAACTGAATTTAGAGACCATTCAAGAAAATATATGATGCATTTAGACACTAATGGCCAAAGACCAGAAGATTGAAGGATAACATCAAGAACATCATACAGGAAAAAAGCAAAAGGTCACTAAGAAGCCCAGAAAGAAAGAATGCACAAAAACGAATATTAGCAGAGAGTCTGAAACGTGCTGCAAGCATAAAGATGTTAAACTAAATGGAAGAAATGAGGAGGTAAAAAAGCTGAACAGAAAATTTCAAAAGGCAGCTCAGGAGAGAAATTCAAATATTATAATGAAATGTGCAAAGACCTGGAGTTGGAAAACCAAAAGGAAAGCACAGGCTGAGCACTTCTCAAGTTGAAAGACCCGAAGAAAAAATCCAAGCCTTGATTTGTAATATTGAAGGATTCTAAGGAGTGAGCTCTGGTAGCATAGTGGTTATGAATAGGGTTGCTAGCTTCAAGGTCAGCAGCTCGGAACTGCCAGTCATTCCACAGGAGAAAGATGAGACTTTCTGGTCCCATAAAGATTTGCAGCCTTGGAAACACTATACAGGATCTCTATGAGTTGGAACCAACTTCATGGCAAATAACCACCACCACCATCAACACCATTGGCAAAAAACTGAATGATGCATAAAGCATCAAAAGAAGATGGAAGGAATATACAGAGTCACTGTACCCAAAAGAAATGGTAGATGTTCAACCATTTCAAAAGTGGCATATAATCAAAAGCCAATGATACTGAAGGAAGAAGTCCAAGGTGCACAATGGCAAAGAACAAGCCTCTGAAAATTGATAGAATACAAATATAAATCTTTCAACAACTGATGCAGTACTGGGAGCACTCATTCATTTATGCCAAGAAAGTTGGCTAAATAGTCAATGGATTAGAAGAGATCCATATTTTACCCATTCCAAAGAGATATGATCCAATAAAATGTCGAAGTCATTGGACAATATCAGTAACACATACAAGTAAAATTTGTTGAAGATATTTTAAAAATAGCTACAACAATGTATTGACAGGGAACTGCCAGAGGTTGAAGCTGGGTTTAGACAAGGACGGTGAATAAGGATATCATTGCTGATGTCAGATGACTCTTAGCTGGAAGCAGAAAATACCATAAAAATGTTTACCTGTGCTTTATTATCTACACAAAGGCTTTCGACTGTGTGGATTATGACAATTTTTGGACAATATTGCAGAGAATGAGTATTCTGGAACATTTCACAGTGTTCACGAGGAATCTGTACATAGAAGAGGCAGTTGTTCAGACAGAACAAGGGGACAAAGGATGGTTTAAAATCAGGAGTGGTTTGCACCAAGGTTGTATGTATTCTTTCACCACACTTAACTCAGTTTTTATGCTTAGCAAGTAACTGAAAAAACTGATTATATAAAGAAGAACTTGCAATCAGGATTGAAGGAAGACTTATTAACAACCTAAGATATGCATATGATACAACTTTGCTTTCTGAAAGCAAAGAAAACTTAAAATAGTTCCTGGTGAAATTAAGCACCACAAACCTCTATCGATTGGACTTCAATGTAAAGAAGCTAAAAACCATCACCACCGTACCAATAAATAACATCATGATAAATGGAGAAAACACTAAAGTTATCTAAGGCTTCAGTTTGCTTGGGTTCACTATCAACATTCATGGAAGCAACAGTCAAGAAATCTAATGACATATTGCATTAGGCCAATTTGCTGCACAATACCAACTTTAATGTGTTCAAGAGCAAAAATGTCAGCTTGAGGACTATGGTACACCTGACCCAATCCATGGTCTTTTAAACAGCCTCAAGTGTGTGTGAATATTGGACAATTAATAAAGAAGACTATAGAAGAATGGATACATTTGAATTATGGTGTTGGGGGAGAATATTAAAAGTAGCGTGGAATACCAGAAAAACATACAAATCTGTTTTGGAAGAACTACAGCCCTGATGCTCCTTAGAAACCAGGTTGATGAGACTTTGTCTCTCATACTTCAGACACATTATCTGAAGGGACTACATCCTGAAGAAGGACATTATGCTTGATAAAGTAGAGGGTCAATAAAAAAGAGGAGGATCCCCAATGAGGTCGATTGGCCTGTGGCATTAATAATGGGCTCAAGAGTAACAATTACTGTGAGGTTGGCATAGAATAGGACACTGTTTCGTTCTGTTGTGCATAAGGTTACAGTAAATCAGAAGCAAATCACTGGCACCTAATAACAACAGCAATGCTCTACCAAATCATGGATATAATTGCGACAAAAGTAAATACGCTGTATAAATATCCTCCGTCAAATCTAAGCATGTATATATATATGTATGTATGTATATTTGTACACACACACTCTCTCCCAAACCCATTCAGCTTGCTTGTCTAACCATGCATCTACTTGTAGACCAGTGTTATTTCAGGACTGTGCATAGAACAGTATTTACCTCTTTTGCCTTATAGCTCTTGCACTCCTCCTGTGTCTTCGCCTGCCTCTCTTATTTTTGCTCACTTCCTTTTTATTGTATATTGTCTTTCCCTTCACCCAAGTTAACATGTGTCTACTCTCTAGCCAGTGAATTACATCCCCTTTCCTCCCACCCCTGGTAGCCATCAAATAAATATTTCTTTTCATGCAAAATTTTTTCTTGGCTTTTTACAGTAGTGGTATCATAGTATATTTTCATATTTTTAGAATTATAAGCTTTGTATTAACATTCTGTATAAAACCCTTCTCATGTTCTCTTTAAAAATAAATTATATACTTCAAATATGAACTATGGAACTCATATAATTTTTTTAATGTAATAAGGAGGTCAAGACTGCATTATCCAATTGAGAATAATGTACTTCTTTCCACCTTTCCTGATGTTACAATTTAGGAGCTTGAGAGAGAGTCATACTTAAATTGCAACTGCTTTGATGATTTCCTATAAAAGGGAAATACCACTCTGATTATATTGACATAATGGTTTATAGAACTCAAGCGATTTGATTTTGCAAATTAGAAAGGTGGTATGTATTAAATTATCATGATGATCTCTGGTTCCTAAGTGAATTCATCAGGAAAAACATCTGTAGAAGTCAAATATTCTAAGACCCTGGGTTTTAATTTCAGCAATTTAAAAATCTGCAGACTGGGGAAAACTGTCTTTTCCAGACACAGCCAATAAGCAGCCAATCTGCTTGGTAAACATAAAGGTAACCTACTTAACTGATCTTCAATTCTGATTCTCCCTGTCCCTGGCGATGTTCCATCCTCACATAAGCTGCTAGTAACTATTGACATTATTAACGACAAAAAAATTTGACTCTTTAAGCACATAAAAAATAAAAAAGTTAAAAAAATTTTTCCACCCAGAATGAGAAACATTAAGGATAGAGTTACAAATTTGCATAGATTACTTTAAACCTGGCATCTTATATATGAGGGTAAATTTTAAAGTATTGCTACAAAATCATAAAAAACCTTTATTAAACAAACATATTAAAATGTCAAGCTATTGTTTCACAACATATCCTCCATCTAGGTCTATAAACTTCTGAAGACAGTGTTTTCGTCTCTCTTACCCATCCCCAAGGGATTCTGTGCTCTTTGCTTTACAGTACATCAAAATGGCAGCTGTGGAACCCTTGGGGATCTACTGGGCCAGTTAATTTCAAGTCATCCTTGAGGATTTCAAGTTATGTTCCTTTTCATTGTTCTTTGTGTTTGGGGAACAAAAATAAGTGTGTAGAGACAAGATCAGAGCTATAGTGTGGATACGGCAAGTGTTCCCAACAAAATACTTACAGGGTAGCCCTTGCCACCTTTAAGAATGAATAGATCCATGGTTGTGGTGGAAAAAGGTTTCTCTATATAGCTAGTGTGGTGCTATGGGTTAATGTACCAGACTGCAAAGCCATTTGAACTGCAAGTTTGGTGGTTCAAGCTCACCAGCTGCTCCTTGGAAACCCTATACAAGGTGGCTATGGGTCAGAATTGACTCAACAGCACTTAACAAGAAGAACATAACTTTCTTGACCTTTCACTCAGTTTTAATTTTCTCAAAACTTCTTCATAAGAAGTTCTTCATAAGAAGAACGTATGATTCTCATATCTCCACTGAGAAAAGCTATCAAGATTATCCATTTGAAATGCAAAAAAACAGTCACCATAACTTTTGAGTTGCTCTCTCTGACTTGACTTTAATGGGCCCAGTAGATCCCCTGGGAAGCCACGATTTTGATTATATCTTTTTTTTTAAAGACACCCTAAGCATACTCTCCTTGCAAACCCTACACAGGGTTGCTATGGGTTGGAACCGACTCGATGGCGCGTAACAACAACAACAAACAGACTGAGAGAAATTGTCTGCAGCCATCTACTAGTCACAGAGACATGTTTAAATATGTTTGTTTTGAATAAACTTGTGTATGTATGAACTGACATCCTAGAAGCAAGATTTTTTACTTATCCTGATATACCCTGAAAAATCATGTAGGAATTAGTAGATAACTATAACAAGATCAACCAAATGTACCCTTCATCAAAATTTTAAAAACACAACACACACACACACACACACACAAACACATATTATTGAGTAAAGAATGTCTTCAATAAAGGAAGAAAATGTTATAATACATAAAAATGAAATGTGATTTTTTTCTTTAACTCGGTGTTATGTTCAAATGATAGATATTTTAAACTTAAAAAATTTAAAATATCCATGTTCTATACTAGTTGAAATATGAGGCCAAATTACCTACAGTTAACTTCCTATTTCCAGTGATAGGCTATTCTCAGGTATTTGATAATGAGCTCTGCTAATTGTGCTTCTTGGAGCAGTTGAAGGTATGATGAGGACGTTGTTTTCCATAGGTGCCATTGAGTCAATTCTGACTCATAGTGACCCCTTGTAAAACGTAACAAGCACTGCCTGGGCTTGTCCTGAGCCACGCTTATAATCCTGGGTATATTTGAGACTATTGTTGCAGCCACTGTGTTAATCCATCCCACTTAGGGTCTTCCTTTCACTGATCCTCTATTTTATCAAGCATGACGTCCTTTTCCAGGGTCTGGTCGCTCCTGATAACATGTCCAATGTATGTGAGACAAATGTTGCCATCCTTCCTCCCTTCTAAGGAGCGTGACAGCTATCCTTCTCTGAAGACAGATTTCTTCATTCTTGTGGCAGTATGCAGCATATTCAATATTCTTCAATAACAACGGAATTCAAATGCTTCAATTCTTCTTTGGTCTTCCTTATTCAGCGTCCAGCTTCTACATGTATATGAGGCTATTGGAAATAACATGCTTTGGGTTAGACACATCTTAGTTCTCCAAGTGACATCTTTGCTTTTGAACACTTTAAAGAGGTCTTTTATAACAAATTTACCCAGTGAAATGAATCATTTGATTTCTTGGCTGCTGCTTCCACGAATGCTGATTGTGGATTCAAGTAAAATGAAATCCTTGACTACTTCAGTCTTTTTTTCATTTATCATAATGAAGTGATAGTTAAGGTTTTGTGTCAAATTGGCTGGGCTAGGATTCTCAGTGGCTTGGCAGTTAAGATGTAATAACTCCTGATACTGAGATCTGCTTGAGCACCCCAGCAACTGAAAGGAAGTTTCCTCAGGAATGTGACCTGCTTCCAATACACAGCACAATCAGGCTAAGCTTCCTTGCTCTGCCTTTGTCTGAATCATGCATCTGGCTCATCCCCTCACATCCACTGACCTGCTTTACTACCTACCAATCCCAGGAGTGGTCAAGCAGATGTCTTCTTACCTCTCAGACCTGTTTGTCTACCTGTGTGCCTTCTGAACCGTTGATCTTGGTTTATCAGCCCTAGAGCTACATGAGTCAGAAGCCTCCCACCTGACATCTGACCCAAGGACTTGGGACTTGCCCACCTCCACAGCTGTGAAAGCCACTTCTTGAAATAAATCTCTCTTCGTATATGCGTATATGAGCTTGACTGGTATTGTTTCTTTAGAGAACCCAGTCTAAGACCTTTCATATACTATGAAATGAGAGTTGGTGGTGTACGTAAGGAAGAAAGGCTATTTAAGTATCTTACATTGTTTCTTTACAACCCTTTACAGCTTCTTACAGCTAATTCTAAACTGTTAATTAAATACAAATTTGCTTGGGAAGTAAAATAACAAAACAAAACAATAAAGGTAGAAGATAATATACCATGTGCAATCATATGAATTCATTTATGGCATTTTACTTTTAATATGTTGAGTTATGATATTATATATGGAAAGATTATGAACAAGTCTTAAAAAAGCATATGCGGAGAATAGCAAAATATACTGAAAAGCAATGCAAAACAAACTGCACTTGTTTCTGTGAAGAAATGTTTTAAAAATACACTGATTTAAAATTAATCATAAGCATAAAAATGCATTGTAAAACACATGTGTGCATTCACCATGGTTTTGGTTGTGTGTCCCTGAGTTGGTTCAAACTCACAGTAACCCTGTACAGGGTCTCTGAGGCTATAAATCTTTACAGGAGCAGAAAGCCTCATCTTTCTCCTGAGGAGCAACTTGTAGAATCAACCTACTGACATAGCAGTTAGCAGCCCAGCTCATAATCTACGACATAACCAGGGCTCCGTTGCATTCACCACAGAGGGTCAAACAAATGAGCTTCCAACAAAAGAGAACATACGGTATATTAGAAATAAAAGATCGTTTTGCCCATTCAAAGGTTATACTATAATGGTAATCTTTTCTGCTCTGAGGAAGAAACTACAAACTGGAAGAAATTTTCAATATAAATATTTTATCACAATGCTTTTTTCCATCTGAAATAATTAGTTTAATGACTTTATTCACCATTTGACGACATGCTTCAAGTTTGCAACGACTATTTCTCTCTCGTTTACTACTGCATCTCACAGTATCTAATACAATGTCTGGTTCATATTAGATACTAAATCAATAGTAATTATTGAATTACTTGCCAAAGGAATTCACTGGACCATTTTCTCTTGGGCTCAGAGGCAAGAAAAGTAAGAATTCTGACTCCCCTGGTCACTGTACTGAAGACATGTTGGCACTCTGGTCAATAATACCAGTTAACTCTAGCCATACCCACCAAGGTTTCAGATATGTGACAGAAGCCACGTAGGATCCTATGGACAAGTTCAAATCCATCAAATGACCTCTATAAATATCACATACAATGGAAGCCTCATGAAGTCGATCCCTGCCCAAATATCTGAACTACAGAATTAATAGATACAGCCAAAGGGTTACTGCTTAAAGCCATTAGTTTGCTCATAGCATGTTTTGTAGTGATAGATAACAGGACCAGTAAATAGCAATGCACATTTTAGAAGAATTACAAGATATATCCCCAAATTAAACTGATAACTTGTCACCAAATACCAAAGTTTCTAATAGATGATTAAATACATATATTATCAAACATTTTAAAGAAGAATGCAGTGAACATTTTGCCTTTGTAGATTGGTAAGTCTTGACTTTCATAAAGTATTTGACAAACTATATGATATCTGTCTTTGTAGATGACAAAATATGTCTCATAAGTTTCAGGGCTATGTGGAATAATAACTGGTTAAAGAATAATAATCAAAGGATGTTGATTAATTACTTGGTTTCATTTGGCAGAACACCAATAATAGAGTGCCACAGGGTATTTTTCCTTTGGCTTTGTTTTACTAATCATATTTTCTTGAATGGTGAAGACACTGAAAAGACATAAAATAAAAATAGTACTCAAAGTTTGGATGACACTGCAATACAGTAAATGCTACATTACGTGATAGAAATGTTAAACAACTTCTAATATTACACTAAAATAAATCAACTTTTCAGTGTATAGAAGAGAGGGAAATACCTGTTTTGTTTTCATGGCATCTTAAGTAATATTTGATGACCACTAGGTTAGTCTGATCCAAAAGCAGAATGTGGCTACTAAAATACTTCTGTAATTTAGGATAGAAGAGTCCTGGTATGGCACTGTGGGTTAATGTGCTGGTCAGTTTGTACCTCAAGGTTGGCAGTTCGAGCTCGCCAGCCAGTCCTCAGAAACCCTATACAGGGTCACTATGAGTCAGAACTGACTTGAAGGCACTAAACAACAACATATTGATAGAATTGTAGTGTCCTAATCATTGTAGATAGACTCACTCCTATCTGACCTATTTTGATCATATTAGAGCATTGTTTTCGATTCTGAGCATTGCATAATACGACAGGGTAGAATATGTTCTAATCTTTGATTGGGATAAGTGCTGAAGGAACTGGAAATACTATTAGTCAGAATAGAGGTTGATAGGAGATACTCATATACTAATGATTGCAAGCCTAGCCACTTCTCACTTATCAACAAGATTCAGTTCTAAAGACCAAGTCATTATATGAAAATTGGCATTCTAATAAAATGGAGGATGGCCACATCCTATCACAAAATATAGGATGATCACAACAGTACATAACTACCAACTTACATTGTTAAATAACTGCCAAACCATTGAGAATCATGCCCCAATCAAGTTGAGGCATAACTTGAAGCATCACAGCCAGTCTTATTCTCACTTACCACCTTGGCTCTGGTTAGTGCCAGACATACATCTTTAGTATACAAACTAGTCTCATAATATGTATTTTTTTACCATTGTTGTAATTGCAAAAAGTCAGATAACATGATAAGTAAGGAGTGGAAGTATACAAAAGAGTATCAAGAATTTCATTGCTCCAAAAATCAAAATGAAGGCTGAAAGATGGAGGAAGCTATAAACTCTCCAGTAATGAAATGGAATGATTCATCTTGCCAATTCTTTTCCAAACGAGTACTAGAGACCAGGCAATGATCATTCTTAAAGGTATTGTAAAAATGAAATTACACTAAAATGGTCTCTAAGCTACTTCCTGTTCAATATACCATAATTATGATTAAATATTTGTTGTTGTTGTTGTTGTTGTTAGGTGCCATCGAGTCGGTACCAACTCATAGCAACACTATGCACAGCAGAACGAAACACTAACCTCACTACTGTTGCCACGCTTGAGTCCATCGATGCTGCCACTTGGCAAATCCATCTCATTGGGGGTCTTCCTCTTTTTCTCTGACCCTACACCTTACCAAACATGATATCCTTCTCCAGTGACTGGTCCCTCCTGACAATATGTATGAAGTATGAGAGACGAAGCTTGGCCATCCTGACCTCCAAGGAGCACTCTGGCTGAACTTCTTCCAAAATGGATCTATTGGTTCTATGGGCAGCCCATGGCACTTTCAATATTCTCCTCCAACACCATAACTCAAAAGCATCAATTCATCTATGGTCTTCCTTACTCACTGTCCAGCTTTCGCATGCATATGAGGTTATTGAAAATACCATGGCTTGGTTGAGATGCACTTTAGTCCTCAAACTGACATCTTTGCTCTTCAACACTTTAAAAAGGTTTTGTGCAGCAGATTTGCCTAATACAATACACTGTTTGATTTCTTGACTGCTGCTTCCATGAGTGTTGATAGTTGATCCAAGAAGAATGAAGTCCTTGACAACTTCAATCTTTTCTCCATTGATAAGAATGTTGTTTATTGGTCCAGTGGTGAGGAATTTTGTTTTCTTCACATTGAGATGTAATCCATACCGAAGGCTGTGCTCTTTGATCTTCATCAGTAAATGTTTTAAGTCCTCTTCACTTTCAGCAAGCAAGGTTGTATCATCCGCATATTGCAGGTTGTTAATGAGTCTTCCTCCAATCCTGATGCCACGTTTTTCTTCATATAATCCAGCTTCTCTGATTATTTGCTCAGCATACAGGTTGAATAAGTATGGTGAAAGAATACAACCTTGTCGCACACCTTTCTTAATTTTAAACCATTCAGTGTTCCTATGTTCTGTTCAAACAAATGCCTCTTGGTCCAGGTACATACTCCTCATGAGAACAAATAAGTGTTCCAGAACACTCATACGTCGCAATGTTGTCCATAGCTTGTCATGATCCACACAATCTAAAGCCTTTGCATAATCAATAAAGCACAGGTAAATATCTTTCTGGTATTCTTTGTTTTCAGCCAAGGTCCATTGAACATTAAATAACAGAAGACACTTATTCCTGAATTTCATAAAAGTAAACACTTTCCCATTTCTACAAAATAACATAGGTGCACATACAAACATGCTATACACATACACACATACCCAGAGATTTTTTTTTTATAATTTCCTAGTTGTGGTTGTTGTTAAGTGCCATTGTGTCAGTTCCAACCCATAGCAACCCTGTATATGGTTTCCAAGGAGCAGCTAGTGGGTTTGAACCACTGACCCTGCAGTCCAGCGCATTAACCCACAGAGCCACACCAGAACTCTTCTATCCTGAATTACAGAAGTAATACCCAATGTTAACTCCTCTCCCCTCCAAATCTCCAAACCACTCCTCATGTCAATTATCTGGAAGCATTGCCAGGATGATGAATGGAAAAGATAAAAAGTCAACACTAGTCCAATTAATATTTCACATATTCTCAGCTTTGAAATTTTGATTGACTGTTTCTTTCATCTTCAAGACGTCTTTGCAAAAGTTATCTTTGATGAAATGCATTTTCCAAATGTTGCTGACATGTAGCATATTGCAATTAAAGTCAGCTGCTGGGAATGGCTGTTTATTGTCCATCACATCTATGTGGTGTGCAAAGGTGTGGGCTCTTGGTAACAAAAGCATTATCTTCAATTTCTCTGAACATAAGGAAGGAATAGTCAATGTTTTATATTTGATTTATAGCAGCAAAGCGTTGTCACTGTGAATTTCTTCATGACGTTTATCAGTGTTGGATCAGCAGAAATCAACCACTTGTAAGAAATTGTGAAACATGTAATATTTTTAAGTGTTTGTTTTGGGGGAAGAATAGAACAAATTGCATGAACAACTAGCCTTTTCAGGGCTCCTGAAATTAGAGCTAAGTGAATCTGTTATTGTTCCAGCTTTCTCCTTAACAAGTTGAGTTATGTGAGCCTTAAATTGATCCCAGACCAAGACTGACAATTTCCTTACTACAGTAGTTATTTCTAGACGTTCTTTATAAATTTAGAGGATCACAGTGTTGATGACTTTTAAAATATCAATGCCCTGGTACTTTGCTCTTTAAAATAAATGTGATTCAAATGAACAGGGCAAAGTATCTCTCCTGTATTTGATGCAGAGTAGAAGATTTGGTAGGCATTTTTTAGGTTCCCCACTGTTTCCTAGCTAATCACTTTCACCGAAAATAGACCAAAGCTTGAATGAATCAAAAGACAAAAATAAAAAGAACAATTGATATTAGGTAATTAATCTATTTATTTCTTTTGTGCATGACAGGGAAGTCACCATCGCCTCCACTTAAAAAGATAACAAAAACATGGCCTTTGTTTTGATCCCGACTCATAGCAACCGCATAGGAAACTGTCCCATAGGGTTTCCAAGCCTGCACATCCTGACAAAAGCAGACTTCCATGTCTCATTGAATGATTGGAGGATTTGAACTGTCAATCTTGTGGTTAGCAGCCACCTTGCTTTAACTACTGCTTCACTAGGGCTCCCAGAAGTCACACCATTTCCTTTTACATGTTGTGAAGTGCCTTTGCCTTTCTTTCTAGGTACCATGTTCTCAGCTTTGATCCTTTGTTCTCTTCTTCTATTATTGTATCATTGCCTTACAACTTAATTATTGTAGTTCTATGAGTTTTTAAACTATGAGCTACTATACTTTCTTCTCTTCTTATTTAAAATCATCTTCCACTTTGCAAAATTCAACTCCCAAGCTCCATTGAAATGCTTATTAGGATATATTAAAATTAAAATTAAATTAGGACAAAATATATTTTCTCATAATGCTGATCATATCCTTAAAAAAGTAACATACTCATTTTTTCACATAATATGGTCTCACTTAAAGTATTTTATATGTACCATAGTATTTTTGGAGTCCTGGTGTGGCACTGTTGGTTAATGCACTGAACTGAAAAGTCAGTTTGAACTGCAAGGTCGGTAGTTCAAGCTCACCAGCCACTCCTTGGAAACCCTATACAGGGCTGCTGTTGATCGGAACCGACTTGGCGGCACTTAACAACAGTGTAGTACTTTTACTATGCTCTAATTTTAAATGAAATATATATATTGCATTATATGTTATATGTTGCAGGATAATGTGCTAGACTGCAAGGTTGGTTTGAACCACAGATCAGCAAACCCACCAGCAGCTTCTAGGAACCCTAGATAGGGCTGCTATAAGTGGGAATCAACTCCATGGCACTTAACAACAACAGCAACAGCATTATGTGCATACAGGAAATCTATATATTTTCATTTTGTATCCTGTGACCTTCTTGAACTTTATTCTCAATTTTTATGCTTTTATTTAATGTATTTGTGATGATTTTCTAAATGCCTAATCCGTAATTGTCAAGTCATTACAAGTTCTTTTTTTTGTAGTTCTGTCTCATATTTCTGAAATAATAATAATATTCCTTCATTATTACACTATGTTGCTCGGCATTGAATTTTCCTAAGAAATATCATCAATGCAAATAATTCACTAACAACAATTTAATCAACAATCCTGAATTTTGGCTCATACATTGAGATTTGAAAAAGATCCCTCTAACTATGAATGTGCATCTACTGGGTTGGGAGTTGAGTTGAGAATCATTCATCAATACTTCCGAGACAATGTTAGGTACACAGCCGAATATCTTGTCTTCTCCTTTACTGAGAATGCTTTTAGTGCTTAATTCTATATACAGTAATAGCCTGTGGTTTTAAATATTTTCAGTTTATGAAGGCAGTCTGCTATTCCTAATTAATAAAGAAAATTTCTTTTTTAGGAGTTGATGTTATATGAAAAAAAGAAAAAGTCAGAATTTATACTTTCAGTGTTCAATTATCCTTCATTGCATTTTGTATATCTATGTGTGTATGTGTATTGTTGTTGTTAAGTGCCATTGAGTCGATTCCAACCCATAGCGACCTTGTACAAGGTTTCCGAGGAACAACTGATGAGTTTGAACCACCAACCTTGCAGTTAATACCAACTTTGAAGTCCAGCTCATTAACTCACAGGACCCCCATCTAGATAGATATAACATATATTGTTGTTAAGTGCCATCTAGTGGGTTCCAACTCAGTGATCCTGGGAAGGTTTTCCAAGGAGCGCCTGGTGGGTTTGAACTGCTCAACTTGTGATTAGCAGACCGGCGCGCATCCTACAGTGCCACACCAGGATTCCTCCACATATGCATGTATATATAAATATGCCACTATGTATCAGTCTGTGGAGTCCTGGTATGGTACTGTGGGCTAATGCTCCAGACTGCAAAGTTGGTTTGAACCACAAGGTCAGTGGTTCAAGTTCACTAGTCACTCCTTGGAATCCTTATGCAAGGTCACTATGTGTCGAAGCCAACTCGACAGCACTTAACAACAATGTATCTGGAGAAGGACATTATACATGGTAAAGTAGAAGGTCAGTGAAAAAGAGGAAAGAGGACATTATACTTGCTAAAGTAGAAGGTCATCCTCAACGAGATGGATTGGCAAAATGGGTATAACAATGGCCTCAAACATGGCAACTATGTGAGGATGGCACAAGAACTGGCAGTGTTTCATTCCATTGTACATAGAGTAGCTATGAATCAGACAGATTTTAGAGAATCTAATAATAAAAAACAAAAGCAAGTAATATACATGCATACAAGTAGATACAAAAACACTCTATTATGATTCAACATGTTATATTATCTTTTCTAGAATGTTGTTTGAAAATAGCATGATTTGTTAACTATGGTGTTGTTACTGTTAAGTGCTATCAAGTCAGTTTCACCTAATAGTGACTCTGTATAGAATTTCTGAGGCTCATTTGGTGGGTTTGAACTGCCAGCTCTGTGGTTTGCATTTCAGTGCTTATAATACAGTGCCACACCAGGAGTGTTGATTGTTAGGAATCCTGGTAGGGCACTCTACTGCAGAGTCAGTTTGAACTACAAGGCCATCAGTTCAAACTCACCAGTCACTCCTCAGAAAGCCTATACAGGGTCACAGACGTCTTAAAATAAACTTTGAGCCTGGTGTCTACATACCTAGGTTTTTATCATTGTTCTTGAAATTTCAATTACAAACTGTTTTCACCTTGTTCAAGTAATTCAGCCTTCCTAGAATGAGATCCCTTATCTTTTAAATGGGGGTACCATTTATCCCAAAGAGGTTATGAGGATCAACTAGATCAGTTTACTTAAAAGCATTTTGTAAATGGTAGTTCTAAGTAAATTATAGATACTTTGAGTGTAGGACTGAGACTAGAAACCAGGCCAACTAATTCCCTGCAGAATTTATCTACATGTATGTGGTGTGGCGCTGTGGGTTAATGCGCCAGGCTGCAAAGCCATTTGAATTGCAAGGTCGGTGGTTCAAGCTCACCAGCAGCTCCTTGGATACCCTATACAGGGTCGCTATGGGTCGGAACTGACTTGATGGCACTTAACAACAACAACAACAATGCTTTAAAACATATGTGCTAGAGTAGCCTTTTAGGAAACCAGGGGTTTCTCTGTGTCAGTTGTGGACCAAGGCTGTCCTTCAACAATGGCTCAAGGGAAGGAGGAAAAACTGAGCAGAAAAGCAGTCATATTTCTGCATGTGCTCGTCTCCCGAAGAATTTGTCTGTCAATCACTTCCCAAAGCCAAAACAAGCTAGAGGCAAGTCTCCTGTAACATCAGTGATTAGTTGAACTGAGAGTATAAAATAAATGACATAATATCACCATGACAACCACTGAGGTTATTTGGTACTTATCCATATTTCTGACGGTCTGAGTAGAAAGAAACTGACCTAGAAAGGTTCATGCAATGGGGTTCTTGAATTATGAATTCTTAAACCACCTTTGATTTTGTTTTGTTTTGGTTTTTGTGTGAGATCTTTCTTTACAATTAAAAATTACAAAAGTAATCCAACAATTAATTTTTTTATTGCAATGTCATTAAGCAATGTGCAGAACTTGTAGACATAAAAAAGGAATATTCTTCTTTTACTCATTGTTATTAGTGGTTTCATACATATCCTTCTAATACTTTGTCTAGGCATATGGAAACACACAGACACGGACATACATTCAAATGCAGACAAGCTTATGTTTATTCCATAGCATCTATGTATTTATTTATTTATGTAGGATAACTTTACAAAAGTGGTACTGCTAAGTCAAACGACAAATGGTGTGCTTTCATGTGCGCTTAATTTTCAAAACATTCACACTTTTTTGTGTCCAAAATGTAGAGAAATAACAATCACTCTAAATATATTGTAACAAGGAGAAAGATAGATCAGGATGAAGAGGGGTAAAATGGAGTGAAAAAGAGCAGAAAAATGAGAAAATGGTTCAGTCCCTGAATACAGAAGTCCCTTATGAGTTTCCTTAAAGACAAACTCATCCTTATTTTCCTAAATTAAATTACACTAGGCAATTACTTCCCTTCTTTTCCATGAGCAAATTCAAATAGAGATTTTGCATTTGCCATGCAAATCCTTCTAATTTCGAGGGATTACGATGGAGTCTTGTGTTCAAGGAAACTGCAGGTGGTTCATTCTTTTCACCCATTTTGACCTCAGTACTGCCATTCCTCTGGTAGCATAATGGTTACGAATGGGGCTGCTAACCTCAAGGTCGGCAGTTCAAAACTACCAGTTGTTCCGCGGGAGAAAGATGAGGCATTCTGCTCCTGTAAAGATTTACAGCCATGGAAACACTACTTCACAGTACTTAAAAACAACTGCTCTTCAGACCTATTTCCTCAGGCCTTTGCAGACATTCCTCACCGTCTTCCACCACAGTTCCTCCTCCTTTGTGTGCGACCTCATTTCTTTACAAGGAAGTTGTTTGCTTGTTTGACATTTCCTTCTAGAATTCTTTTCTAGTCACAACATAGCATAGCTTCTGCTTTTTTTTTTTTTTTTTTTAACAATATGTCACCTTGCACTTTGAGAATTTCACAAGTGGTGTAGCGCTGTGGGTTAATGGGCTGGACTGCAAAGTCAGTTTGAATCACAAGGTCAGTAGTTCATACTCCGCGGCCACTCATTAGAAACACTATATAGGGTCGATATGGGTCGGAACGAACTCAATGGCACTTAACAACAACAACATACACATATCTTACAGTGACGCTGTAAGATAAACACAGGATTGCCAGGTCGTTTTGAATCACGAGGTCAGCGGTTCGAATTAATCAGTCTCTCCTGGAAACCCTATATAGGGTCACTATGAGTTCGAACTGGCTCGAGGGCACTTAACAATAACAATAACATCCTAACAAGGACTCCTAATATGGCGCTGTAGGATCAGCACTGGACTGCAAAACACAAGGTGAATGGTTCAAACCCATCAGCGGTTCCTCAGAAATCCGGTGCAGGGTCCTTATGAGTCAGCATTGACTCCACGACACTAAATAGCACCACCAACAAACACACTAACCACTATTTCAGTGTTTACTCAAGGGTCCCCTCTCCCTGAGGCTTAGAGGTAACTGACAATTGGTGCTAGTCAGAGAACTAATCACCAATACAATTCTGTCCTACAAAATTTCCCCCACTGCTATTTCCCAGCATACCCTCCTACCAAAGCCTTCCTTTTCTCCTTCCAGGGATTCTTCACTCTCCTGTAACTCCCAAAATATTTTAGTTGATACAAAACTTTCATCACAGTACAGTTGTCTGTTACCACCATGTTGTTGTTGTTACATGTCGTCAAGTGGGTTCCAATTAATAACAACCCTGTATAGGGATTCCATGGAATGGCTGGTGAGTTTGGTCTTGTGATTCACTGGTCTTGTGATTCAAACTGACCTCGTAGTCTAGCGTTTATCCTACAGCACCAAACCAGGATGCCACTAAAAATATTTTCTCCAAATACTGGCCTTCAAAAGATATGAAGCATATAGATCAATTACGTGTCTTCTCAGTTGCGAGAAAATGATATTTGTCTAACAATATAAGCTTTAATGACAAATTTACCCAAGCACAAAAATATACAAAGTCTGTGTACTGATTCCAGTTGACAATGACACAGCTGTGAGTAGGAGACACAAAATCAAAAATAACTATTGGAGCAAAGAGCCATAAGGACTATTCAGACATTTAAAAAAATTATGATTCTGACAAATATATTTAAATACATTCTGTTCTTCATTATTCAATATTTTAGCATGCTTTCAAAATATTGAATGCATGTCTTCAGTATAAGATGCATAATCTTAAAAGCTAGACGTCTATCATGTTCATTTCTTCAGTTTAAGTGTATCTAATGTGCTGGTTAACAACCTGCAATATGCAGATGATACAACCTTGCTTGCTGAAAGTGAAGAGGACTTAAAACATTTACTGGTGAAGATCAAAGAGCACAGCCTTCGGTATGGATTACATCTCAATGTAAAGAAAACAAAAATCCTCACCACTGGACCAATAAACAACATTCCTATCAACAGAGAAAAGATTGAAGTTGTCAAGGACTTCATTCTTCTTGGATCAACTATCAACACTCACAGAAGCAGCAGTAAAGAAATCAAAGGACGTATTATATTAAGCAAATCTGCTGCATAAGACCTTTTTAAAGTGTTGAAGAGCAAAGATGTCAGCTTGAGGACTAAGGTGCACCTGACCCAAGTCATGGTATTTTCCATAACCTCATATGCATACGAAAGCTGGACAGTGAATAAGGAAGACCGTAGAAGAATTGATGCTTTTGTGAGTTATGGTGTTGGAGGAGAATAGTGAAAGTACCACGGGCTGCAAAAAGAACCAACAGATCTGTTTTGGAAGAAGTGCAGACTGAGTGCTCCTTGGAGGCCAGGATGGCCAAACTTCCTCTCTTATACTTTGGACATATTGTCAGAAGAGACCAGTCTCTGGAGAAGGATATCATGTTTGGTAAGGTGGAGGGTCAAGGAAAAAGAGGAAGACCCCCCCAGCTAGATGGAATGGCAAAGTGGCAGCATCAATGAGTTCAAGTGTGGCAACAATTGTGAGGTTGGGCCAGGGCCGGGCAGTGTTTTGTTCTGTTGTACATAGGGTCACTATGAGTCATACCGACTCGATGGCACCCTACAACAACAACAGCAACAATGTGCTGGTGTGATCCTATATTATAAGCTTTAAGATAAACTGTGGACTGCTAACTACTAGGTCAGTGGTTCAAACTCACCCACTGCTCCTTGGAAACCCTATATGGGTTCGTTATGAGTCAAATGGACTCAACAGCACTTTACAACAATAATGTGGAATTGTGGGATAAGTACTGGACTGCTAACCTCAAGGTCTGCTGCTCTGCAGAAGAAAGATGAGGCTTTCTGCTCCCATAAAGATCAACAGCCTGGGAAGCCCTATATGCATTTCATTGTATGTCATTATGCATGGTAATTGAGTGGATGATAGTGGGTTTGTTTGTTTTTTATTTGAATGTAAATATACTATTGAGGCAATTTCCTGAAATTATAACAAGTCTAATTACACATTATAGCTTTATTCTAAAATCAGAAGTAAAAATATTCACTGTCCATCTGTCCTTATATCAACATAATTTAGGGAAAACAATTGAATAAATCCTTAGTGTAAAAATATCCAATTATCTACAATGATATCCAGGTATATTCTCTTAGGTACATGCTGGGCCTGATTTTAGTACCACATTAATATTCTATTTGGTTAAAGTAAATAGAAAGCCATAAATAAAATAGAATGTCAATGTTTTTGGTAACTCTATCACTGTAGTACATGACTAAGAAGGTAAAGATGGATGCCTCCATTTTTTAAAAATCAACATGTTTTATTTGAATAAGAAGTATGGAATAATGTAGAAATGAGTTGAAGTTGATAATTAACCAGTCACCAAAAATGAATGAGTACAGAAGATATAAGAGAATCAGAATCTATAAAATGAATTTTAAAATAATGACCAGGTGCCATAGAGTTCATTCATACTCACAGGTCTGTGTGCTGCAGAGTAGAACTATGACCCCTAGGTTTTTAAGGCTGTAAACTTTCAGTAGCAGTTCATCAGGTCTTTCTTCTGAGATGTCTCTAACTGGTTTGAATTCTCCAACTCTTAGCTAGTAATCAAGTGCTTAAATATTTACATCACCCAGGGATTCACACAAAACTGATAGTGCTAATAAAATAAATGAATACTGGATGTAATCTCTAGGGTAAATCAAAGGGACTTTAATGGATAGTGTCTCTCATGTGGACAATGTTGGGACAGTAGTTTCTCCATCATCATGAAACTTCTGTATTTAGGCCTATTGATAAGTTCATGTGGGAGAACATGAGTTTAAGGATGCTGATGAAGAGATGCTAAATTGTCTTTATAGAGAGTGAATTATTAAAGCCACGAAGGTGAAATATAGAAAAGGATAAAAAGAAGATGCCTTATTTTTGCATTATAAATCTACTGCCATTAAGTCAATTCTGATGCAAAGAAGCCCTAAAGGATAGAATAGAACTTTCCCTCAGGATTTCCAAATCTTTATGGAAATCTTTATGGAAACAGAATGCCATATCTATCTCCCATGGAGAAGCTGGTGGCTTCAAACCACAAATCTTTTGGGTAGCAGCCTAGCATTTAACCACTCTCTCACCAGGGCTCCTTATTTTGCATTAGGACATAAAATATATTAATGCCATATACACATACCTATACATATACTCCTGGTGTGATACTGTAGGATAAGCAATGGACTGCCAACTACAAGGTTGGTGATTCAAACCCATCAGCTACCTCTCTGAAACGCTATACAGGTTTCTATGAGTCAGAACTGACTCGACAGCACATAGCAACAACAACAACATACAAAGGCATTTATGCTATTGTTGGTAGGTGCCATTGAGTTGGCTCTGATGCATAGCAACCTGATGCTCAACAGAACAAAACACTGCCCAGTCCTGTGCCATCCTCACAATTGCTGTTACATCTAAGCTCATTGCTGCTTCCATCCTTCCAATCCATCTTATTGAATGCCTTCTCCTTTTTCACTTTACCTATCATTATGTCCTTCTCCAGGACCTAGTACCTCCTAATAATATGCCAAAGTATGAGAGACGAGATCTCACCATCCTGGCTTCTAAAGAGCATTCTGACTGTACTTCTTCCAACACAGATTTCTTTGTTCCATGGTACTTTTAATATTCTTTTCCAACACCATATGCATCAATTCTTCTATTATCTTCCTTGCTCACTGTCCAACTTTCACACGCTAATGAAGCTATTGAAAATACCATGGCTTGGGTCCTCAGATTGACATCTTTGCTCTTCAACTATTTAAAGGGTCTTCTTTTGATACTTCCTGCATCATTCAATATTCTGACCATGTGTTATTGTTAGTAAGTGCCGTCGAGTCTGTTCCAACCCATAGAGACCCTGAGATTTTTCCTAGGAGCAGCTGGTGAGCTTGAACTACTGACCTTGTGGTTCAAAACAACTTTGCAGTATAGTGCATTAATCCGCAGAGCCACACCAGGACTCCATTTTGCCAAAAGAATCCTTCAATATTTCAAATTGAGGTAGGATTTTTTTTCTTCAGTTCTTTCAGCTTGAGAAATGCCAAGTGGGTTGTTTCCTTTTGGTTTACTAACTCAAGGTTTTGAATATTTCATTATAATATTTTGCCTTCTTTAGTTGCCCTTTGAAATTTTCTGTTCAGCTCATTGATTTTCTCATTTCTTCCAGTTGCTTTATCTTCTCTATGCTGCAAAGCAAGTTTCGGAGTCTCTTCTGACATTCACTTTGTCTTTTCTTTCTTTTTTGTCTTTTAAATGTCCTTTTGCTTTCTTCTTGTATGATTTTCTTGATGTCATCGCTCAACTCTTCTGGTCTTTGGTCTATAGTGTCTAATGCATCAAAAATGTTCTCCAAATGGCGTTTCAGGTGGGATCTGGTCAAGGTCATATTTTGAATCTCATGGACTTGCTTTTATTTTTTTCATCTTCAGATTGAACTTGCATATGAACAATTGATGGTCTGTTCCACAGACTGACCCTGGCTTTGTTTTGGCTGATGATAACGAACTTTTCCACTGTGTGTTCCCACTGATGTAGTCAATTTAATTCCTGTGTAATCTATCTGATGAAGGCCATATGGACAGTCATCTTTTATGTTGTTTATAAAAGGTATTAGTGATAAATAAATTGCTGGTCTTGAAAAATTCTATCATGCGCTCTCCAGCATCATTTCTATCACCAAGGCCATATTTTCCATCTAAAGGATCCTTCTTCTTTATTTCCAGCCTTCGCATTCCAGTCACCAGTAATGATCAGTGCATCTTGATTACATGTTTGATGTATTTCAGACTGAAGAAGTTGATAGAATTCTTCAATTTCATCAACATTAGCTTTAGTAGTTGGTGCACAAATTTGATTAATAGTGGCATTAATTGGTCTTCTTTGTGAGCATATGGCTATTATCCTATCACAGACAGCATTGCACTTCAAGATCAATCTTGAAATGTTCTTTTTGACAATGAATGAGACACCATTCCTCTTCAATTTGTTATTCCTGGCATAATAAACCATATAATCCTCTGATTCAAAATGCAACAATACCAGTCTGTTTCAGTTGACTAATGCCTACAATATCAATTTTATGTGTTCCATTTCATTTTGAAAACTTTCAATTTTCCTAGTTTATAGTACATTCCAGATTCATATTATTAAAGTATTTTGCAACTGTTTCTCCTCATTTTGCATTGTGCGCCATCAGCCGGTGAAGGTCCTGAAAGCTTTACTGCATTCGCATCATTATGCTCTACTCTACTTTGAGTAGGCAGCTCCTCACAGTGAGTACCTTCCAACTTGAGGGGCTCATCTTCCTGCACTATATCTGAAAATGTTCAGCTGCTATTCATAAGGTTTTCAGTGACTAGATCTTCAAAAGTAGTCCACTCCTCTTTCTCTCTTTTTTTGTGTTAGTCTGGAAGCTCAGCTGAAAATGTCCGCCATGGGTGACCCTGTTGGTATGTAAAATACTGGTTTCATAGCTTCCAGCACCATAGCAATGGCAAAACCACTACAGTATGACAAACTGACAGAACAATGGTGGAAAGACATTTATATAACTAAATATATATATATATTCACATTATTGTGTTTATTCTAGAGCAAGACATGGTAATGAAACTATCAGAGTACAATATTTTTAGAGATTTCCATTTTTGGCAGAGATAGATAAATTTGCAATAGACCAATCCTTACACTGAAAAAAAAAAAAAAAGAGCCCAATAAAATATAAAAGAGATTTGTTTTAGGATACTACCATGACAGCCAGCATGAGAATGCAGGGAGAAAGTAAACATAATGAGATGGGACCAACACTTCATATATTTTTTTCTTCTCACTCAAAAAGTAGAAATTTAGAAGCTGAAAAGATAAGCAGAATTATCAACAGTGTCATGGATTAGGGAAGAAATATATTGGCAGTAAGAGCCTAAAAACGTTGAATGTTGTATGAATCATTTCTTTTAGAAAGATCAGCATGATACTGGTCCATACGTTGTTGTTACCACTCTAATCTTTGAGCTCAGTCACTGCTCTTTCCCTCTCTTAAGTTTCACAACACCTCACAAAACTCACAACTGTCAAAGAAATGACTCATGAAGTTGTGAATGCTGGCAAGTCACAAATCTGTAGCTTAGAGATTATTCTAGAGGAATATTCTTTCCCAGGTAGTCTCCTCAAGAGCTGACGAACACAAATTGGCAGGTCAGATAACAGGCTATGATGCAGAACATGGGAATCAGGTTGAGTGATGGGCTGAAAGTCCCATGATCTGGAGATCAGATGCAATGAGCCAGAGGCAAGATCTAGAACAAGAGAGTGAGCTTTTCCAAAGTAGTCCTATAAATTGGAGTCAGATCATGCCCAAAAGAGAAGCAAAGAATGGTAACTTGAGTCAAACCTTATAGTAACATGGGGAAATTCTTAATGCTTAGTTCCTCTGCTGCCACTTTGCCAAACATAAAGGCTAGAACTTACAATACATCACAGCATGGAGAAATTTGTCTAGAAGGGCCATAATAAATGATTGGCTGCCCTGAAATTGTCTTGAGCAAATACTTCAGCTTTAAATTGGAACTCATGAAAGAACACGCTTGTTGTTTTGTTGTGTATGCCCTTGAGTCAGCTCCAATACATAGTGACTCTATATAGTGTTTTCAAGAAGGGGCTTCAGGATTTGAACTGCTGACCTTGTGTCCAGTAGTCCTCTACTTATCTTTCACTGCCCTACCTGGAGTCTTTGTTGTTGTTGTTACGTGCCTACATGTTATCCTGACTCATAGCAGCCTTGTATAGGATTTCCAAGGAGCAGCTAGTATGTTTAAATCTCCAACCTTGTGGTTAGTAGTCCTGTGTTTATCCTAGAACACCACACCAGAACTCTAGAGTAATAATAAATCAAACACATATCTACATCAGACCCTACAGTGATTAAATCTACTCAGTCTAAGAGAGAATATGGTGACTCACTCTTTCTCTGAGTGCCAAAATGTACAGGAAATTATCTGTAGAAGAGCATCATTCAAAGCCCTCAATTCTTCTCCATTTCACTGGGATTCAATTTTTTTAAAAAATTTACCAGAGTATCAAGACATTGAGTGACGAGAAAAAATAAAAGAGGAGACCCCAAATTGTTATTCACTTATTAAAGTTATTAGATGTCAACATGTCAACTGTAAAATAATTTCAATATATGAAGAAAGTAAATAAGAAGATAACATTGTGATAAAATTTTAAGTGGGAAGTCTTGAACATAAAAATCTTAAACAACAGTTGGAAATAAGAACTTAACATATGAATTTACCAGCAGATAAGAGAGACAGAGTTGAAGAGAAGATTGTGCTTTTCAATAGAGTTCAATATGAAAAATTCAACTGAAATTTTAAAAAAAAAGGTAGAATTTTAAAATAATAGAAGAAAAAGGAAATTAAAAGACAAATGAGATAAAAAGAAAAGGCATAGCACAAAATATATTGCTGTCAAGTTGATTCTGATTCACAGTGACCCTCCCCCCACACACACAAAAAAAAGTACTGCCCCATATGGTTTCAGAGCTGTGCAGTTTTGCAGGGGGAATGCTGTGGTTCTGCCGGATAAGCTCTGGGCTGGGAACCACAAGTTTGGTAGTTAGAGCCCAACAGTCTCTCCGGAGAAATATGAGGCTTTTTGCTCTTGAAAAGAGTCATAAGACTTAGAAACCCTATACCAAGTTCCTATAAGTCAGACCAGACTCCATAGAACAATAAACAATAAAAACAACAACATATCTTTGCATTAGTAAACTGCTGGTTCCATTAATGTTGGTTGTAGATCCAAGCAAACTGAAGTCTTTAACAACTTTAATCTTTTCTTCAATTATCATGTTATTTATTGATTCAGTTGTGAGGATTTTTGTTTTCCTTTCATTGACGTGCAGTCCATACTGAAATCTTTGATCTTCCTCAGTAAAGTCTCATCACTTTCAGCAAGCAAACTTGTGTTATCTGTATTACATAGGTTATTAATGAGTCTTTCTCCAATCCTGATGTCACATTCTTCTTCATGTAATCCACTTTCTCAAATTATTTGCTCAGCATACAGATTGAATAATTATAGTGAAACAATACAATCCTGACACACATCATTACTGAGTTTAAACCATTCAATATCCCCTTTTTTTCTGTTTGAAAGACTGCCTCTTTGTCTATATATAGGTTCCTTGTGTGCACAATTCTTTGTAGTGTTAGCCATAGTTTGTCATGATCCACATAATTGAATGCCTTTGCATAGTCAATAAAGCACAAGTAAACACCTTTCTGGTATTCTCTGCTTTTAACCAAGAGCCACCTGACAGCAGCAATGATATCCCACATTCTATGACCTCTTCTGATTGAATCTGGCTTCAATTTCTGGCAGCTCACCATTGATAATCTGCATATACTTTTTAATTACTTCCAGCAAACTTGTACTTGCATGTGATACTAATGATATTTTTTAATGGTTTCCACATTCAGTTGTGTCACCTGTCTTTGGAATTGGCATAAATATGGATCTCTTCCAATCATTTGGTCCGATAGCTGTCTTCCAAATTTCTTGACATAGATGAGTGAGCACCTCTAGTGCTACATCAGTTTGTTGAAAGATTTCAGTTTGTATTCCACCAATACCTGGACCCTTGTTTTTCATTAATGTCTTCAGTGCAGCTTGGACTTCTTCCTTCAGTACCAGTAGTTCTTGATCATATATGCTGCTTCTTGAAATTAGTGAGCATCAACCAATTCTTTTTTTGCACAGCGATACTGTGTATTCCTTCCATCTTCTTTTTTTTTTTTTCTTAAATGTTTTGTTTCCGTCTTCTTTTGATGTTTTCTGAATCATTCAATATTTTACCCCTTGTTGTTGTTGTTGTTAAGTGCCTTCAAGTTGATTCCGACCCATAGCAACCCTGTATCGGGTTTCCAAAGAGCAGCTGGTGAGCTTAAACCACTGACCTTGCAATTCAAATGGCTTTGCAGTCTGATGCATTAACCCACAGTGTCACACCAGGATCCTTTAATACTGCAAGTTGAGGCTTGAATGCTTTCTTCAATTCTTTCAGCTTGAGAATTGCTAAGCATGTTCTTCTCTTTTGGTTTTCTAACTCCAGGGTTTTGCCCATTTCAGTACTTGACTTTGCCTTCTCAAGCTGCCCTTTGAAATTTTCTGTTCAGCTCTTTTGCTTCTTCATTTCTTCCAGTTGCTTTAGCTTGTCTACTAGAATGCTCCTCACTGTTGTTTGTTGTGAAGTGCCGTTGAGTTGTTTCTGACCCATAGCAACCCTTTATAGGGTTTCGAGGAGTGGCTGGTAAATTTGAACTGTCGACCTTGAAGCTCAAACTGACCTTGTGGTCGAGCACTTATCCTATAGTGCCACACCAGGACTCCAGAATGTTCCTTAGAAGCCAGAATGTTGAGACATTATCTCTCATACTTTGAAC
>NW_006408523.1:43288073-43288933 GCF_000296735.1 Chrysochloris asiatica
GCACCTAACAATAACAACAAAAGACTTATTTTTATCTTCTTTAGCTTCTGCTTGAACTTGCATACAAGCAATTTCAAGTTGGCACCTGATCTTGTTTTGGCTGATGATAATGGGCTTCTTCATTATTTCTTCCCACAGATGTAGTCAATTTGATTCCTGCATATTCTCTCTGGTAAGATCAACATGTATAGTTGCCTTTTATGCTGTTTTCAAATGGAATTTGAAATGAGTAAGTCAGTCTTGCAAAATTCTATCATGTGATCCCCAGCATCATTTCTATCACCAACACCATCTTTTCCAGCTGCTACTCCTTCATTAGTATTGGTATAGTGGCAGCAGCAATGAGCTAAAGTGTGACAATGATTGTGAATATGGTGTAGGACTGATTAGTGTTTTGTTCTATTGTGCTTAGATTTGCAACTGATTTGACCAACAGCACCTAACCACAACAATAGTATGTACCTCTTTATTTCCAACTTTTGAGTTCCAATGCATGTTAATTGCAGGCTTGATAAATGTCAGACTGAAGAAATTGGTTGTTGTTAAATGCCTTTGAGTGGGTTCCAACTCATAGGGACCCTGTACAAGGTTTCTGAGGAGCAGCTGGTGAGTTTTTTAACCACCAACCTGACAGTTCAAATCAACCTTGTGGTTGAGTGTTTACCCTTCAGCACCACACCAGGACTTTGAAAATGTTCATAGAATTTTTCAGTTTCATCACCATTGGCTTTTAGTTGTTGGTTATTAATTTGAATAACACTGGTACTAACTGGTCTTTGTTGTCAGTATGTTAATGTTAGTCTATCACAGTATTATATTTCAGGGTACATCTTAAAATACTCATTTTGATGTTGAATGTA
>NW_006408523.1:43292988-43315119 GCF_000296735.1 Chrysochloris asiatica
TTCAAATCTACCAGCTGCTCCTCATAAACCCTTTACAGGGTCACTGTGAGTCAGAACCAATTTAAAAGCACTTCACAATAACAGCATATTAGTAATTGGAGTCCTGGTGTGGCACTGTAGAATAAACACTGGACTACTAACTGAAAATTGGTGGTTTCAACCCACCAGTTGCTCCTTGAAACCTTATATAGGGTTATATGAGTATTAATGGAGTCAATGTCACCTAACAACAACAACAACAATATTAGTAACTGTCAATAGAATTCACACACTATCAGTAAGAATATAGATGTGAACAACACCATCAATAAATTTAACCTAATGTGCAGATATAAAACACAGTGTCTAAAAACTTATTGAAAGCATTCTATCACTGCAATAAATATTTATCAAATTCAGCTTGAGTTACAAAACTGCACAGGAAGTGCAGAATACAAAACTTCTGATGTCGGGGATGACATACGCAAGCACTGAGAAGCTGTGGCCCTGTGACAAAATGGATGAAAATCCAACCCCCGGGGCCCCACCTCAGGATTGTGAGCCATGGGCCCTGAGGGCCAAGGAAGTAACCCCCGGAAGTCCCAGGTTCATAGGTTTTTGAGAACTCACTGGTGGGCTACCTCTGTATAATTTTCTTTGGTCTTATTGTTCATTCTATGCTTCTAACTCCAATAATTGTAGCTTCTGAGAAAATGGTTTTTTATGTGCCTCTCTAAATGTCTCCACTGTGTTGGCAGTGCATAGGGTCCTGGGAACAAATCTTTTTGAGGAACAAGCAATAGTTACCTGGGATGCATGTCGGGACTGCATCTTGATATTAACCTGAAGCATGAGCCTTTGATGTCCATATACAACAATGGGACCAAAACCCCTCTAAAGCCAAGATAGTAAAAATTCTCCTCAGAGGACTCAGAAAGGCCAGGAAACAGGTATATTTATTACTCAAGGTTTGTAAATAAAGTAGATTGGTAAATTCTGGGAGTATTGATTAGAGGACAATAGTGGTAGCCCCCTCAAACTCCCTCTGGGTATAATCAGTTTAACCAAGATGCTCTCCTTCCTCCTGGAAGTATATGGAAATGTGATGTAGCATTTAGATGTAGAACCCGGAAAGAAGGAAAGGAATGTGGAAGCGAGACCTCACCTTCTTAGAAAGGTTGAGACTGGTCTCTCATCCCTGGAATTGTAAGAGTAAAGAAGAAAGAATTATTAGTTGATAAATGCAGCCAGGTATCTGAGATCTTGCTCACAAACAAAAGCATGAGCTTTTGTTTGCAAAATATACAAAGACAGCTTGACTCCCTTCAAAAACCTTACTTTAAGCCTTCAATGACCTTTTAAATCTTTTTCACCTTTACCCATTAGAGATTAAGTGCTAAAAATATGTTAAGTGTCCTTGAGACAATTGTGATGTATATTTTAAAATTTGTTCCTGTGAATTATTGTGTCCTGTTTTGAGTGATTAATCATATTTCAGTTCTGTATTCAATCTTATCTGAATAATCACATCCTTCCTTTGTGAAAAATCCCTCCCTGAAAAAGGAAAATAAAAGACTGAGGTAGAGCGAGTGCTGGATGCAATGCAAGGCATGCAATGCAATGCAATGCAAGGCAATGCAATGTTTGCAGACCAGCCTGCCTTTCAGCTTGCATCAAATTTGTGTGTCTGTCATTGTGTCTGTTTAGTCTTTCTCTTTTGCCGCCAGATCTCCCTACTTCGTGCAACCACTCTTCTGTTGAAGCAGGACCCCAACATTCTGAAAGAAATATTAATTTGAAAAAGAGGCACTCTGTGAACTAAAGAATGTAGGGGTAATCTCCAAGGGAGTTTTGTCTGTCTGTTTGTTTGTTTTTGTTTTGTTCTGAAATGGGTTTTGTTGTTGTTGTTGTTATTTAGTTTTTCATTCTTCCTTTCCTAAGCCTTACTTGAAGCCAGCCCAGTTAAGTAGCTACACTGCCACTGTGACAGCATGGTGGTGGTGGTTGGTATGTGTCATCGAGTCCATTCCAACTCATAATGACCCTATATGGGGTTTCTGAGGCTGTGGAAATCTTTACAGGATCAGAAAGCCTCATTGTTCTCCCTCAGAAGCATTGGTAGATTAGAACAGCTTACCTTGAGGTTAGCAGCCCAGCTGTAGAAGAATTGATGCTTTTGAGTTATGGTATTGGAAGAGAATATTGAAAGTGCCATGGGCTGCCAGAAGAACCAACATATCTGTATTGGAAGAATTGCAGCCAGAATGCTCCTTGGAGGTCAGGATGGCCAAACTTCATCTCTCATACTTCGGACATATCGTCAGGAGGAACCAGTCACTGGAGAATGGTATCATGGTTGGTAAGGTGGAGAGTCAGAGAAAAAGAGGAAGACCCCCAGAGAGATGGATTAGCAAAATGGCAGCATCAATGGGCTCAAGTGTGGCAACAGTTGTGAGGTTGACCCAGGATCAGGCAGTGTTTCCTTCTGTTGTGCATAGGGTAGCTATGAGTCGGTACTGACTCGATGGCACCTAACAACAACAACAACAACCAGAGCTCCTTAGATGCCTAAAACTTCAAGAAAAACCCTTCTCTCTGGTTAGAGGAATAACAAAAGAAGATCCCTGTGTTCCAAAGTTGTTGTTGTTGTTAAGTGCCATTGTGTTGGTTCTGACTTATAGTGATACTAAATGGTTTCTGAGTCTTTAAATCTTCTCAGAAATAGAAAAGCTCATCTTCTCCCACAGGGTGACTGGTGAGCTCAAACTGACAACCCTGTGGTCTTCAGTCCAGTACCTATCTATGGAACTCCAATATTCAAAACAGTGTAAGGGAAATCCCTCGTTTTTCTCTTGCCTCTTTGTTTCTATTTTCCCTGAGGATAATTTTGGAGTCCTGGTGTGGCACTGTAGGATAAGTATTGGACTGCTAAGCATAAGGTTGGCAGTTCAAACTCACCAGCTGCTCCTTGGAAACTATATACAGTGTCACTATAAGTCAGAACCTACTCAACAGCACTTAGCAAAGACAATTGTAGTCACAAAGAAAAAAGCATGAAGCTGCAGGAAACTAAAATTCTGAGCAAAATCCTATATTTCTAACCACAGGTAAAAGGTTTTTCTGGACGAGGAAAATCCTGGGATGGATAAATCTGGAAAACAGGAACAGGAACAAACTCCTAGCACACCCCTAGGTTAAACACTTCAAAGTAGTAAAGTAGTACAGCAAAGTCTTTGAAAACTGATCTAAAATACAAGTAAGTATAAACTAATGTCTTGTGTGCCTTCCGTTTGATTTGAACTCATAGTGACCCTACAGAACAGAATAGAACTGTCTCATAAAGTTTTTCAGGCAGAAAACTTTAACTAAATAGGTGGCAAGGTCTTTTCTTCTTCAGAGTTCCTGGTGGGTTTGAACCACCAAGCTTTAGGTTAGCAGTCTAGAGCCTCATCATTGTACCACTCTTAATGGTGCATATGCAGGATGCACCACAACTTCATAGCAAATGCTTTGAAAACTGAATACATGTTAGAACTACTGCCCACAGAAGGCTAGACAAAATCTGTATTCTGAACAGCATCAAGTTGATTTCCTGCTGAAACACAACACAACACAACACAACACAACACAACACACACATGCATTAGAGAATCTTAACAAAGTCCAAAACCTCATAACATAATGTTTTAAATGCCTACAAGGCCATCCAAATTTAATGAACATAGAAAGATCCAGGGAAATACGACCATTTTGCAACATAAAAGATAATCAAGGCATTCCAGTACAAAGACTCAAGCATTATTGACGTAGTGAAAGAGACTCAAGCATCTACTTACAAATGTTTTGGTTTTATTTTCCAATATTTTTCACATTTATTGTGCCAGTGGAAAACTAATTTGAATAAATAATGAAAGTTGCAATTAATGTAATACATGATAGAATGGTCTGTGTTTTATTTTCTCTTTCAAGGAATGTTATTTATTTAAGACTTTTAAACAAAGCAATGCTTCTCACACTTTTGTGTGCATGGGAATCACCTACACACCTTATGAAAATGTAGACTACACTACAGCAGGTTTAAGGTGAGGAAGACTGCGTTATTCACATGCCTCAAGGTTATGGTAATGCTGTTGATCCTTGAATCATACTTTGTAGTAAGTAGTGATGAACTTGGGTTTGGAAGTCTAAGTAGAAAATATTAAAGGACATGCTATTTAGATAATTCTTAAGTAACTCACAGACTTTTCTCAGAAGGTTTAAAAAAAGAAAAACTTCAAATATTTCATAATCTAGCAAGTTGCTTTATTGATAATTACACTGTCTTTGATAGAATTAACTGAACGGTTACATATTTGTCTCTATTTTTCAATAAATAACTAAGAAGTAATTATTCAAAGTCTTTCTGTATAGGAATAAGACATATATAATTTCTATTTTAAGTTGTTCCTAGTTTCTGTAATACTATATTAAGTAGTTAAGAATTCAATTCCTTCACTAAAAAAATAATAAAATAAAACACTAAGAAGAAAATTGCATTACAACCTGTCAGATAACTTTGGTAATATTTTGTCCTAGAATATGAGATATTCTATCGTGAAAGATGAGTGTTGTAAGGATGACATGTAATGAATCACTTTCTTTTAATATAAAATGAGATTTTGTTAATTTTGACAGATGCAGAAATTTCAGATAAGAAAATTGCAAAGTGCCTCACAATTAGGTTGCTCATTCTTTTAAGATTTTTCAGAAAAACATTAACAGAATTCAATCTGGCAACTTTAAATTATACAAAAATATCTTTACATTTCTCAGAGAAGAAAAGAGTCATCAGAAATTGAAAGCAAATCATGAATGTATCAACAAAGTAGAAAGAAGTTTTGTTCCAATATCAAAAGAATCAAATGACTGATTTAACCCAACTGATCACCAATTCTAGAGAAGGATCACAGTTTCTTCTTGTTGTTGTTTTAGGTGCCATGGAGTCAGTTCCAACTCATAGCAACACTATGAACAACAGAACATTACACTGTCTGGTCCTGTGCCAATCTCACAATCACTGCTACACTTAATCCCATTGTTACTACCTCTGTGCCAATCCATCTCTTTGGGCATCTTCCTTTTTTTCGTTGACCCTCCACTTTACCAAGCATAATGCCCTTCTCCAAGGAATGGTCCCTCCTGATAATATGTCTGAAGTATGAGAGACGAGTCTGGACATCCTGAATTCTAAGGCACATTCTAGCTGTACTTCTTCCAATACAGATTTGTATATTCTACTGGCAGTCTATGATAATTTTAATATTCTCCTCCAACACTATAAAGCAAATGCATCAATATTCCTATATTGTTCCTTATTCATTGTCCAACTTTTACATGCATATTGAAAATACCATGGCTTGGGTCAGGCACACTTTAGTTCTCAAACTGACATCTTTGCTCTTCAACACTTTAAAAAGGTCTTGTGCAGCATATTTGCCTAATGCAATTTGTCATTTGATTTCCAGACCATTGCTTCCATGAGTGTTGATGCTACCTCTTGAAATGGTTGAACATTGACCATTTCTTTTTGGTACAGTGACTCTGTCATCTTCTTTTGATGCTTTCTGCATCAGTCAATATTTTGTTCAAAGAATCTTTCAATAATGTAAGTCGAGGCTTGAATTTTTTCTTCATACCTTTCAGCTTGAGAAATGCTGAGCATGTTCTTTCATTTTAGTTTTCTAACTTGAGATATTCACATATTTCATGATAATATTTAACTTTGTCTGCTAGGACTGTCCTTTGAAATTTTCTGTTCAGTTCTTATACTTCTCATTTATTCCATTTTCTTTAGCACCTCTTCACTAGAATGGAAGTTGCTATTGTGACTGAGTCTCTTCTGACATCCATTTTGGTCTTTTCTTTCTGTCTTATCTTCTAAATGACCTTTTATTTTCTTCCTATATGATATTCTTGATGTCTCCCACAACTTTTCTGGGCTTGGGTCACTATTTGTGGATGCATTAGTGTCTAATGCATCAAATCTGTTCTTGAGATGATCTCTAAATATATTTGGGATATGTTTAAGATCGTATTTTGGCACTGGTGCACTTGTTTTAATTTTCTTCAACTTCAGCAACTGGTCTGTCCCATGGTCATCCCTGGCCTGATTTTTGCTGGGGATATGGATGTGCTCCACCATTTCTTTCCACATATGTTGTCAATTTAACTTCTGTGCATTCCATCTGGTGAGGTCCATGTATATAGTCATATTTTATGTTGTTTAAAAAAAGTATTTGCAATGAAAATGTCACTGGTATTGCAAAATTCTATCATGTGATCTCCACCATCCATTCTATCCTTTCTCTTTGTTCACAACTTTTGCATTCCAAGGCAAGTAACTATTAATGCATCTTGATTGCATGTTTGATCAATTTCAGACTGAAGAAGTTGGTAGAATTATTTGATTTCATCATCATGGTCTTTAGTGGATGGTGAGTAAGCTTGAATAATAGAGGTATTAACTGGTCATCCTTATAGGTGTATGGATAGTATCCAATCACAGACAGTGTTGTACTTCAAGACAGATCTTAATATGTTCTTTTTGATGATGAATGCAATGCCATTTGCCTTCATTTTGTCATCCTTGGGATAGTAAAACATGTGATTGTCAGATTCAAAATGACCAATACCAGTCCATTTCAGTTCACTCATGGCTAGGATATTGGTCTTTATGTGTTCCATTTCAGTTTTGATAACTTCTAATTTTCCTACATTCATACTTTGTAAATTCCATATTCTGACCATTACATCTTTACAGCTATTTCTACTCATTTTAAGTTGTGTCCCATCAGCAAATGAAAAGTTCCGAAAGCTTTTCTCAATTTGCATCATCACGGTCAACTCTGCTTTGAGGAGGCACCTCTTCCCTAGTTGACTGTATTTTGAGTGCCTGCCAACCTGAGGGACTCATTTCTGGTACTATATCTAACAATATTCTGGTGCAATTAATCATATTTCAATATTCCAAATTCTGTTGCTAACAGTGTTTGCTATTCCTAAGGTTTTCAGTGACTCAATGTTCATGAGTAGTCTGTCTTAGTCTGGAAGCTCAGCTGACTCTCCTGGTATGTAAAATACTGATGGCCTAACTTCCAGAATCACAGCAACACACAAGTCAGTACAGTATGACAAACTGACAGGTGAATGGTGGCTATGTCTGACGTCATAATTTCTAAAGTCCAGGAAATCCTATGGTTCCTTTGTAAATAATCTGTAAAGCATTGTGTTTTATTTTAAACTACTACACAATTAAGAAAAAAATATTAACAACAACAACAACAAAAAAGCCTTTAATCAATACTAAAGTATAACACTTTTCAGCTTAGTACAGGGGTTTTATGAATACTATGGTAGCCAAGGCAACAGAGGTAATGATTAAATGGTAAAATTTAAAGTAAGCCACCACAGAAAAAATGCAGAATCTTAAGTTATAAAAAGCTTCTATAATAGTAAGTACTTATTTAATTAACTGTAGGGCTCTAACAGTACGTTCAAAGATGTCAGAAATATATTATAAAAACATTCTTCTATCTCTAAATATTTTATATAATAACCTATTATTATGTAAAGTATATAAATTGAATCAGTAATAATTTTATGAACATAGATATAAGAAAAATACATGTAGATAATGAATTACTAACAGAAAAATGATGACTTTAAAATTGCCCTGAATTGTCCTTTATGGAAAAGTTATGAATATAAAAATTATATTTGATTCAATTCACAACTGATTGTAATTATTATTATTATGTTTCCTTCAAACTTCCATTTTATTTAACCAATATACTTAGCCTTTTTTAATTTAAAAATGCCAGTTTTAATGTGAACATTATTGTTGTTGTTAAGTGCTGTCAAGTCGGTTCTGACTCATAGCGACCCTGAATAGCGTTTCCGTGGAGAGGCTGGTGAGATTGAACTGCTGACCTTGTGGTTCAAACAGACCTTGAGGTTGAGTGCTTATCCTATGGCACCACACCAATACTCCAATGTGACATCAGTGAGTTTTTTTCAGTGATTAATTTTCCTGACAGTCAGAAACATGGATAAGTTATCATCATGTCAGATCCACTCAACATTAAAGGTAGGAGAAATATGCAGCTTACATATGAACATACCACTGCCTGTTGTTGAGTACTGTCAATTTGGTTCTAATAGCGACCCTGTATAGTGATTCTGAGAATTGCTTGTGGTTCACCAGTGCTTTTCCTACAGCATCACATTAGGGCTCAATCACTGTCTTGTTGCTGTTGTTGTTAGGTACCATCAAGTTGGTTCCAACTCATAGAGACCTTATGCACAACAGAATGAAAAACATCTGCCAGGTCCAGCACCATCCTCACAATCAGTGTTAAGCTTGAACCCATTACTGTTGCAACTGTGTCAATCCATCTCAATGGGGGTCTTCTTTTTTTCACTGATACTCCACTTTACCATGTATGATGAACTTCTTCAGGGACTGGTCCATCCTGATACTATATCCAAAGTATGAGAGATGAAGTTTCACCATACTAGCTTCATAGCTCTGTTGATTCTTTTAGCAGTCCATGGTACTTTCAATATTCTTCTCCAACACCGTCACCTGAAATACATCAATTATTCTATGTCCTTCCTTATTCATTATCAAAATAGCATATGAGGCTATTGAAAATATGGAAAGTTGTGAGTGTTTTTGTTTTCTTCACATTGAGATGTAATCCATAATGAAAGCTGTAGTGTTTGATCTTCAACTGTATCTTAAGTCCTCTTCACTTCCAACAAGCAGGGTTGTATTATCTGTGTATCAACAGTTGTTAATAAGTCTTCCTCCAAACTTAATGCCACATTCTTCTTCATATCATCTAGCTTCTTGGATTACTGGCTCAGCACACAGACTGAATGGAGCCCTGGTGTGGCATTGTAGGATAAGCACTAGACCCAACTCAACGACACTTAGCAACAACAACAATAATACAAATTGAATAAGGTGAAAAAATGCAATTTTGGTGCATCCCTTTCCTGATTTAAAACCATTCTGTATCTCCTTGTGCTATTTGAACAGCTGCATTGGTCTATGTACAGGTTTTTCATGAGTACAATTAAGTATTCTGGAATATCCATTCTTCACAATATTTTTCACAGTTTATCATAATCTAGACAGTGAAAAGCCTTCACATAGTCAATAAATCACAAGTAAACATCTTTTTGGTATTCTGCTTTCAGTCAAATCCATCTGACATCAGCAATGATATCATCATTCCACATCCTCTTCGAAAGCTGCCATGAATTTCTGAATGTTCTCTGTCAATGTAGTGTTGCAACTGTCTTTTAATTATTTTCAGCAAAATTTTACTTGCATGTGATATTAATGATATTGCTCAGTGATTTCCACATTCCACTGGGTCATCTATTTTTAGAATGGACACAAATATGAATCTCTTCCAAATATGGATGTTGTCCAGATTTCTTGACATAGATGAGTACTATATCAGTTTGCAGAAAGATTTCAATTTGTAATCTGTCAATTCCTTGTTTTTCATCAATGCCTTCAGTGTAGTTTACACATCTTCATTCAGTACCATCAATTCTTGAACATATGCCACCTCTTCAAATGACTGCACATGGACTGTATCTTTTTTGATACAGCAAATCTGTGTGTACCTTCCATCTTCTTTTGATGCTTTCTGCATCGTAATTCAATATTTTGCCCATAGAATCCTTCAATATTAAAAGTTGAGATTTGAATTTTTACTTCGGTTCTTTCAGCTTGAGGAATGTTGAGAGTGTTCTTCCCTTTTTGATTTTCTAATTCTGGGTGTTTGCACATTTCATTATAATACTTCACTTTGCCTTCTCGAGCTGCCCTTTGACATTTTCTACTCAGCTCTTTGACTTCCATTCATGTTAGCATCTCTGCTCTGTAGAAAAAAATTCAGGGTCTCTTCTGACATCCATTTTTGTCATTTCCTTGCTCTTGTCCTTTTGATGTCCTTTGGATTTCTTCTTATATGATATTCTTAATGACATTTTCTGTTTAGCTCTTTGACTTCCATTCATGTTAGCATCTCTGCTCTGTAGAAAAAAGTTTCAGGGTCTCTTCTGACATCCATTTTTGTCGTTTCCTTGCTCTTGTCCTTTTGATGTCCTTTTGATTTCTTCCTATATGATATTCTTAATGACATCCCTCAGCTCTTCTGGTCTTTGGTTATTATTGTCTAATGCATCATATCTATTTTTGATATGGTCTCTAAATTCAGGTAGGATATGATCAAGGACATATTTTGGCTCTCACAGAGTTCTTTTAATTTGCTTCAGCTACAGCAATAATATAAGTCATATTGCTTATATTGTTGCTTTTGTTGTTTTTAACTATTGTCAAGTTGGTTTTGACTCATAAGGACAAAGCATAGGGTTTCTGAGGACCAGCTGGTTGGTTTGAACCTCAGACCTTGCTGACCTTGTAGTCAGCAGTCCAATGTTTAATAGTTAATGGTTATTTCTGCATATTTGGGTAACCAACCTCTAAATAATTTTCTGATTTCTTCCAGTCATTTTTTACTCCAGCTCTCTGCTTCTGGTGAATTATTAATCTTGGTCTTGGCTTCCCTGGATGATTAATCCTTTTTATTTGGCCACCTAGGACCAGAGAAACTCACTTTCCTTTTCTTCCCCTTTTACAAAAACAAACAGATCAAATCCAGGAGTCCTGGTGCAGCACTGTGGAATAAAGCAATGTACCACAAGATCAGTTTGAACCATGTGGTCAGTGGTTCAAATTCAGCAGCCACTTCTCAGAAACCCTATGCAGGGTGGCTATGAGTCAGAACTGACTCACCAGTACTTAACAATAATAAGGATTATATCATAAAAAGCAATTGAAAGGTAAACATTAGACATATCCCATGTCAACCACTGGAATTTTTTTTTTAACCAATTCACTTTTAATTGGTAATACATCTTCATTGTAAATGATGCAAAAATATATAGACAAAGGTACGTCTTCCGTTGTAATTATCTAGCTTCTTTTCACAGAGAAAACTACTATTGCTCTCTTATTCATCCGTCCCAAAACATTTCCCCCTGGTATTAATGGTCATGTGGTAGGCCTGTTTGCCATTTGAATTAAAGTAATTCCCCATGAGTGTGTTCAGGGTTGGTCTGGAAGGTGTTTAAGGGCCACAGACTAACAGGTCTGGCCATGAAAACTCTAAATTTATGTCATTTGAATAAAGTAGTTCTTCCTTTAATCTAATCTTCTCATTTTAGACTATTATCAGAGCCCATCTTTACAAGCCCAAATTGTCCATTAAATGATTGGCTATAAAAGAGATGGTTCTTTACCCAAAGGAAATTTTGAATATGCTTTTTTGGTACAGTCATAAACCATGGTTAAATTTCTCCAGTAATTATATTCACCACAATTATCTGTGACTCTAAATATAAATTCATACATATTTCCCGAAGCATACAATTTTCTAACATGAATTGAATAGAACGCAATTGGTTAATTAAGAAATTTTATGTGCTATGCTGACTTGTCTGGGTTATGACATAGTTACAAACCAGAAATTTGCTTGATGCATATAGGTGGAAAATTTTTAGGCTTAAAGTGGTGGTGGCATTTGTGTGCCACTGAGTCTGGTCCTCCTCATACCACATCTTTACGGGGTATCTGAGGCTATGAGTGAAAGCCTCATCTTTCTACCACAGAGCTACTGATAGATTTGAACTGCTAACCTTGTGGTTAACAGACCAACTCATAATCAATTATGATACTAAGACTCCTTAGACTTAAAGTAGAAAGAGATGAATGCAAGTTTTGTTTTTGAAAGCTATTAAAGAAAAAAACAGCTATATTATTTTGAGACTGAAAGTCTCAAGCCTATAACCTATTTCTCACTGAAACTACTGGAAGTTTTGTTATATGACTGCTGATAATGGATGGGTTCTTTGAAATGGAACTACTGTAGTGGGCTAAAATTGATCAATATCTTAGTAAGTTTAAAAGGCAGAAATTTTACAAGTCATGCTGTTTGGTTAAAATTTAACAAAAATGTTAACTAATTACAACAATTTCAACAATAAAAATACTGCATCTTTTTAAAATTAAAAATAACTATCACAAAGGAAAAGTAAAAAATATTACAAGCTATTTTTTTCATAAATAAAAGTAAGAACATAAGATATAATAAGTCAAATATGTGGGCAATACTGTACTCAAGGATAAATGTCTTGGATTATTGTTAGAAGTAAGGGGAGAGAAAACAATGAACACATCTTTCAACTTTACATTTTTTAATATACCAACTACAAATCCTGAAGGAAGTCAGTGGAAACAATTACTAAAAACTGCAACATTATTGGGGTTGTTAGATGCCATCTAATCAGTTCTGATTCATAGCGACCCTATGCACAACAGAACGAAACACTGCCCAGTCCTGCGCCAATCTCACAACTTTTGTTACATTTGAGCCCATTGCTGCCACCACTGTGCTAATTCATCTCATTGGAGGGTCTTCCTCATTTTCACCGACCTTCCAGTTTACCAAGCATGATGTTCTTCTTCAAGGAATGGTCTGTTTGGATAATATGTCCAACGTATGAGAGATGAAGTCTTGTCATTCTGACTTCTAAGCAGCATTCTGGCTGTACTTCCTCTAACAAAGATTTGTCTGTTTTTCTGGCAGTCCATGATACTTTTAATATTCTTTTCCAATACCATAACTCCTTATGCATAAATTCTTCTATGCTGCTATGATATTCCTTATTCATTTTTGAACTTTCACATGCAAATGAGGCTAATTGGAAATACCATGGCTTGGGTCAGGCACACCTTAGTCCTCAATTGATATTTTTGCTCTTGAATAATTTAAAGAGCTCTTTTATAGCAGTTTTGCCTAATGCAATGTATCCTTTAAAGTCTTGACTGTGGCTTCCATGAGCATTGATTGTGGATTCAAACAAAATGAATTTTTTTTGACAACTTCAATCTTTCTCCATTCATCTTGATGTTAGTTATTACTCCAGTTGTGATTTTTTTTTTTTTTAACATTGAGGTGCAACCAATACTGAAGGCTGTGGTATTCAGTCTTTATCAGTATTTTTAAAGTCCTCTTCACTTTCAGTGAACAAGGTTGTAGTCAACTGCATATCACAATCCTGAAGCCATGTTCTTCATATAATACAGCTTCTCATCTTATTTGTTCAGCATACAGACTGAATAAGTATGTGTAATAATACATCATGGGCACACAACTTTCATGAATTTAAAACATCCAGTGTCCTCTTTTTCTTGTAAGAAGTAAGGAGAGAGAAAACTTAGGCAAATGACTGCCTCTTGATCTATGTACAGACTCCACATGAGCCCAATTAAATGTCTTAGAATACCCATTCTTCATAATGTTATCCATAGTTTACCATGATCCACACAGTCAAAAACCTTTGCATAGTCAATGAAGTACAGGTGATCATCTTTCTGGTACTCTCTCCTTTCAGCCAACATTCATCTGACATCAGCAATGATAAACCTCGTTCCACAAACTCACCTGAATCTGGTTTGAACTTCTGGCAGTTAGTTCCCTGTCAATGTACTGTTGCAGCTCATTTAGAAATATCTTAGCAAAATTTTACTTGCATGTGATATTCATATTATCTGATGATTTCCTCACTTCTTTGGGTCTCATCACTTTGGGATGGACACAAGTAAAAATCTCTGGCAATCAGTTGGCCAGGTAGTTGTCTTCCAAACTTTATGGCATAGATGAATAAGTGCCTTCAATGCTGTATCAATTTGCTGAAAGATTTCAATTACTAGTCCATCAATTCCTAGAGCCTTGTTATTTGCCAATGTCTTCAGTGCACCTTCAGTAGCATCAGCTCTTGATTATATGCTACCTTTTGAAATGATTGAGCATTAACCACTTCTTTAGGTATAGTGACTCTGTGTATTCCTTCCATCTTCTTTTGATGCTTTCTCCATCAATCAATACTTTGCCCGTTGTTGTTGTTGTTAAGTACCATTGAGTCAGTTCCAACCCATAGCAACCTTGTATAGAGATTACAAGGAGTGGCTGGTGAATTTGAACCATCAACCTTGCAGTTCAAACCAACCTTATGATCAAGCGCTTATACTACAATGCCACATGAGGACTCCATTTTGCCCATAGAATCCTTCAATATTTCAAGTCAAGCCTTGAGTTTTATCATCAATTCCCTCAGTTTGAAAACTGTTGAGCGTGTTCTTCCCTTTTGATTTTCTAACTCCAGGTTTTTTCACATTTCGTTGTAATGCTTGATCTTGTCTTCCCACACTGTCCTTTGACATTTTGTATTCAGCATTTTTATTTCCTCATTAATTTTATTTGTTTTAGCATCTCTATGCTGGAGAACAAGTTTCAGATTCTCTTCTGAAATCCATTTCAGTCTCTTCTTTCTTTCTTCTCTTCTCAATGACCTTTTTACTTTCTTCTTGTATGATTTTCTTTTTGTTATCCCACAACTCTTCTAGTCTTTGGTTCTTAGTGTTTCATGCATCGTATCTGTTCTTGAGATGATCTTTAAATTTAGGTGGGATATGTTCAAGGTCAAATTTTGGCTCTCATGGACTTGTTTAATTTTCTTCAGCTTCAGCCTGAACTTATATATGAGCAGTTGATGGACTGTTCCACAGTCTGCCCCTGGCTTGGTTTTGGCTGATGACATGGAGCTTTTGCACTGTCTCTTCCCAAAGATGTAGTCAATTTGATTTCTGTGTATTCCATCTGGTGATATAGCCATCTTTTATGCTGTTTAAAAAAGGTATTTGCAATGAAAAGCCATTGGTCTTGTAAAATTATATCATGCCTTCTCTAGCATTGCTTCTACCAAAGTAATCATTCATTTTGTCTTCTTAAGTTGCTCTTTGAAATTTTCTGTTCAGCTCATTTACCTGTCATTTCACTCATTTACTTTAGTATTTCTATGCTGGAGGGCAACTTTCAGCCTCTTTTAACATCTGTTTTGGTCTTTCCCTCCTTTTTTGTCTAACTTATGATCTTTTACTTTCTTCCTGTATGATGTTCTTGATGTCATCCTACAGCATAAATACATTTATGGCATAGTTGAATTGATAAGTCTAAGAGCCAGTTACTTTAAAAGTTTGAAAAATTATTATAATACTCAAATTGCAAGGAAACCAATCTAGAAGAAACCCATCAACTAATCTTAAAATGGAAACACAGTGCCTCCATATGATAAGCCCTGGTCTGGTGAGCCACAGTTCAAAACCACCAGCCACTCCATAGAAAAAAGATAAGCCTCTATGCTCCTGTGCAGATTTAAAGCCTTGGGAAACATACACATAATCGCTATGAGTCAGAACTGACTTAGCAACATTTAACAACAGAAATCTTATAATGGGACAGAAAACAACAATCTGTTTTAAATTTACCATAGTATAAGGAATGATTTAATAAACAATAAATTGCTAATATTTACTGAAAGTTAAGTAAACATCAAAAGACAACCAAAGAAATGCCAAATATGTGTGAAGTCTGCACAACTTGACCAAGGGAAATAAAGAAGTACAGAAGAAAAAAGAAACAAATTTGGTAAATAGTAGTACATACGATTTTGAAATAAAAACAACCAAAGAAATGTGTGTGGACACACAGGCTAATATGGATGTATATATATGTTTAGGGAGGCCTATGCTAGTAAATGAACATAAATATATTTGTGTTATCACTGTTTGTCCATCGAGTCTTTTCCTACTCATAGCGACCCAGTATAGAGTTTCTGAGGAGCAGCTGGTGAGCTTGAGTCCCCGACATTCTGGTTCAAACCAACCTTGCAGTCCAGTGTATTATCCTTCAGTGCCACACCTGGACTCCACATATAGATATATGTAAGGGGATGTGGATAAATAGATAACACAATGATAAATGGAGAAAATACTTCATTTTGCTAGGATCTACAATCGATGGTCATAGAAGTTGCAGTCACGGAATTAAAGGATGTGTTGCATTAGGAAAATTTGCTGCAAAAGACTTCTTTAAATTATTCAGAAGCAAAGATATCAGATTGAGGACTAGGGTGTGACTGACCAAAGAGATGATAGAATAATCGATGCATTTGAATTATGGTGGTGGCAAAGAATATTGAAAATACCATGATCTTTCATAAGAATACACAAATCTGTCTTGGAAGAAACAAAAACAAGGATGGCAAGAATTCATTTATTGTGCTTTGAATGTAGTATCAGGAGGGAGCAGTACTTGGAGAAGGACATCATGCTTGGAAAAGTGGAGAGCCAATGAAAAAGAAGAAGACCTCAAAAAGATGGATTGATATAGTGGAAGCAACAATGCTCTCAAACATAACAGATACTATGAGGATGGTGTAGAACCTGTCAATGTTTCATTCTGTTGTGCATAAGGTCATTATATATGGTTTCAACAATTTCGAGCCATGTTCTGCAAAACATGGCTTGCATATTTTATTGATATTGTTTGATGATTTTCACATTTTACTGGGTCACCTTTCTTTGGAATGGGCACAAATATGGATCTCTTCCAAATGGTAGACAAAGTAACTATCTTCCAAATTTCTTGGCATAGACAAGTACGTTCTTTCAGCAATGCATAAATTTGTTAAAATTATTTCAATTTGTAGTCCATCAGTTCCCGGAGACTTGTTTTTACCAAAGTACAACTTGGACTTCTTTCTTGAGTACTATCAGGTCTTGATCATACGCTACCTCTACATATGGTTGAATATAGACCAACTTTTTTGGTACAGTGACTCTGTGTATTCCTTCCATTTTCTCTTGAAGCTTCCTGAAACTTTCAATATTTTTCCCATAAAATATTACAATATTCCAATGCAAGGCTTGACTTTTTTCCTCATTTGTGCTTTGAACCACCAATCTTATGATTCAAAAGACCTTGTGGTCCATCAGTACTCTCACATCTATGTTGCTGTTGTTGTTAATTGTCATTGAGTCTGTTCTAACTCACACCAACTCTGTTAAGGGTTTCCGAGGAGCAGCTGGTGAGCTTGAATCATCAACCTTACCAATCAAACCGACCTTGCAGGCCTGTGCATTAACCTGCAACACCACACCAGGACTCCACATCTATTGTTGTTGTTGTTAGGTGCCATCGAGTCATAGTGACCCTAAGCACAACACTGCCCAGTCGGTAGAATTCTTCTATTTCATCCTCACTGGCTTTAGTGGTTGGTGCATAAATTTGAATAATAGTGATATTAACTGGCCTTCCCTGTTGGCGGCATGGATATTATCTTATCACAGGCAGCGTTGTAACTCATGACTGATCTGGAGATGTTCTTTTTGACAATGAATGCAATACCATTCCTCTTCAATTTGTCATTCCAAGTATAGTAACCATGTGGTTGTCAGATTCAAAATGCCCAATACTAGCCCATTTCAGCTCACTAATGCCTAAGATATCCATGTTTATGTGTTCCATTTCATTTTTGACAATTTTCAATTTTCCTAGATTCATACTTCATATATTACATGTTCCGATTATTAATGGATATTTACAACTTTTTCTCTTCATTTTGAGTTGTGCCTCATCAGCAAATGAAGGTCCTGTGGGTTTTACTCCTACAGGCTTTACTCCATTTGCATCATCACGGTCAACTCTACTTTGAGGAGGCAGCTCTTCCTCAGTCGCATATTGAGAGGCTTCCAACCTGAGGGGCTCATTCTATGGCGCTGTATCTGACAGTGTTTCTCTGCTATTCATAAGGTTTTCAGTGACTAAATATTTGGAAGTAGTCAATCACTCCTTCCTCCTAGTCTTTCTTTGTCTATAAGCTCATCTGAAACCTGTCCACCATGGGTGACCCTGCTGGTATTTAAAATACCCGTGGCATAGCTTCCAGAATCTCAGCAACTCACATGCCACTATAGTATAACAAACTGACCGATGAGTGGTGGCCACATCTATAGCCTTACTAAATTTTAAGACAGTTGTATGAGATTTCACACTATGGATACGGGTTCGCCAATTTGTTCTAAGACTTCTGTAGTCTTTTTGCTTTTTTTGTTGTTCATCTCAACACCAAGACTCTCTCTCCCATTATGTTGTTTTTAAGTGCCATCAGGTCAGTTTGACTCATGGCAACCCTATAGAGGGCTTCCAAGGAGCAACTAGTGAGTTTGAACTACTGACCTCGTGGTTGAAATCAATCTTCCGGTCCAGTTCTTTATCCTGCAGTGTTACTCCAGGATTCCCCATAATATATATGTATTATTTGGACTGTGAACCACAAGATCAGCAGCTCAAACCCACCAGTTCCTCCTCAGAAACTCACTTTGAGTTGGAACCAACTCGACAGCTTTTAACAACATACATATATATTCTGGTGTGGCACCATAGGTTAAGCATTCTACCTCAAGGTCGCTTTGAACTGCAAGATCAGAGGTTGAAACTCACCAGTAGCTCCTTGGAAGCCCTACACAGGATCGCTATGTGTCGAACCCACTCGACAACACTAACAACTTATATATAGGCTTTCCCTTCACTCAAGTTAATATGCTTCTACCCTCTTGTTAGGGATTTACAATCCCTTTCCTTTCCACTTTGATGATCATCAAAGAATGTGTGTTTTGTGTGGAAACCATTTCTTGACATTTTATGATAGTTCTTGTTACACAACTATAGCCCTTTTGTGATTGACTTATTTCCATGAGAATAATATCCTCCAGGTTCATGTATTTATTTTGAACTTTTTATTGTTTTTGATTGAAAGTATACATAAGAACATAAATTTCCATTTAACAATTTATACATATTTCATTTTTGTGACCTTGATTGTAAATCCCCATCAATGAACAGCACTCTTCCCACATAACTGATTTTATTCATCCTTCTTTCCTGCCCCTTCTACCTTCTGGGTTTTCTGTTTAGACAACTGCTGCCCTTTTGGTCTTGTATGGTTGATTGTACTGAGAAGTACATTCCTCCCTTGTAGTGAGGTGGGCATTAAATTCTATACTACAGTGTAGATTCAGATTTTCTTTGTACTCTAGTTTTCAAGTTCTTCTTTATTATTGATAAAAGTAAGCACCCATACGTTTCCTGAGCTCAGTTATGTATTTAAAATGACACAAATCATACTTCATACAATATTTCTATGTATTTTTGTCAAGGCTGCTTTAAGGTATTTAGCATTCCTTGTATTGCTCAAAGTACACCAAACATTATTTTTCTATATGTAGTCTTCCTTTTTTTTTAATGTTTCTTTCTGACCTCAAGGAACTTTTCATATAAAATGATCCCTTGAACCTGACTTGATCAAGATAAGCTGCTCCTTCAGAAGAATTAAGTAGAGAATGTTTTCAAGGAAATAATTTAAAAATTATTTGGCATATTTCTCATTTTTATACCTGTAAGTATGTAATCATGTTAGTACATGAGACCAATAAAACAAAACCAGTAACATAAAAGAGAACAGACGATAAATAATTACGTTTGTTTCTTCTAATTCTGCTCCCACGACCTCTCTAATGTTACAAATGTAAGCCCAAGTATTCAAAAAAATAGTTCTTTTTATATCAGACATAATTAGGGAATTCTTTGTCCTAGATTGTATTGCTATACAACTGACCTGCTTCTTTCTACTGCTGTTTCTAGAACCCTACTAAAAATTGAAAGAAAAAAAAAAAAAAGTCACACATTCATTTTAAAATGAAGTACCTTTTCTTTGACAGGAAACAGTTGTAATCTGATGGCAGGGCATCCCATGGGCATAGCAGCGCCATGATGTGACTTGATTAACATTGCCCACCCTCCCCATCCCCACTGCCCCTGCCCACATATCACCTGGGCTGTGTTGTACATATAGTCAATGCTCAATTGTAACTTGTTCATTGATTCATTAAATAATTATTCAACTGTCACAAATTCATAAACAGCTTCCATATGCTGATGTCTTCAGCTACCTTAATTTCTAATTTAGAAAAATGAAGTCAAGTTTTCACTAATACAGCAAACACATGCTGGTGGTGATGAACCAAACCTGTCATTTTTGTTTTTCCCTGGTGTGTTTCCAGATATGTTATCCTCTGGCTTTGTTATTTTATGCATTCTATAAACCTTTCTACTCTGTTCTTAAATTATTGATGATTCCATTTGAGGAACTGTTCATGTTCTGTTACTTTTAGAAATTGAATAAAAAAGTTCTTACTTTTAGGATCTATGAAACTGAAACAAAAAATAGCAAAAAGAAATTCTCTACAAACTTTATTTTGTTCAAGGAATGATTATTGAGAATGCCTTCTATTTCTATAAAATATTGTGTTGAAATAGTGTCTTTGCTCTTGATCTGATTAGTTTTTTTCCCTACATTATCAGTTCCAGTCATCTGTTAACAGGTAGAAGTTTTGTTTGTCTTTTTGTTTTGTTTTCATTATTAAAAAGAAAATGAATGGTCCCTTTATTTATGCAGGGATTATTTATTTACCAGACTTACTTTCCAGAATCAGGAAGTCAGCCAAAGAGACAACTGAGTAGCCAAAATAGATAATGCCAAGTTCATGTGAGAGGTACAGAATAATGATGAGAGAGAGAAAGAGAGGGAGAGAAAAGAGGACTTGGGAGCTTGCTTAAGGCGATTATATTGACAGCAGTAAGAAGTGACAGCTGCCATTTTGACAGTGTGGAAAAAGATACAAAAGTAAACAGCTCAAAAATATACCAGTCTGAAGTCATTGAAAGTAGGGACAAATGAATTTATATCTTTAAAGAGCAATAGAGAATATCAGCATTTTTATACAGTATCATGTGTTTATAATTATGCCTGTGGTTAACCAAAACGATTTAATCAAGTTCACATTATTCAGCATAATAGGGTTATTATATTTGATCAAGTTTTGGAAACATTACCATAAAACCTGATAAATATTTAATAGTCCTTCAAATAAGATTTAGAATGAAATGGCATTAACTTTACTGTGTTATAAATAGGAATTTTTACACATCATTTCTTAGTCTTGCCAAATAATTGAATACTTACTGTTTTGCACAGTTTTAACTCATTTCAGTCAAGATTGAATTTTCAAGTGCTATGGAGGAGCTCTGGTAGCATAGTAGTTACGAATTGAGCTATGAACCGCAAGGTTAGCAATTCGAAACTGCCAGCTGTTCTGCAGGAGAAAGATGAGGCTTTCTGCTCCCGTAAAAATTTACAGCCTTGGAAACCCTGTACAGGGTCGTCGCTGTGAGTCAGAATTGACTCCACGGCACACAACAACAACAACAATGGACCTACTCTGGTACTAACAAATGCAACCTCAAAGACAAAATAAAGATAAATGCTATTGAAATAAACTTATTCCTCACTTACTATCTCATTATCTCACATTTATGACATTAGTAAAAAATATATTACTTTGCACATTAACATAGTACATCTGGCAGCATCAAACACTGAGTTCCAAGGTAAGAGTAATGTTGGCTATGATGATTAAAGTTTTAGTCAGCTTGGATGGACCAGCATTCTGAGTAGTGTGACAGTTACAGAATTACATAGTTTGGCAGTCTTGCAATGATGTTAACATCCTACATTTTGTGATCTGACATGACTATCCTCATTTTTGCATGATGCTAATTTTTGTATAATGACCTGTTCTTTGGAAACTAACCATGTCACTAAGTGAAGAGTGGGTGTTTAATACAGTTGTTGTTGCTGTTAACTACCATCGAATTAGTTCTGAGCCATAGCAACATTATATCGTTTGTAGGAGCGTCTGGTAAGCTTTGAACCACATAGCGCCACAACATATTAAAGCTGTTGTTGTTGTTAAGTGCTGTCAAGTTGGTTCAGGCCCATGGCGATCCTGTGTAGGGTTTCTGAGGCGTGACTGGTGAGCTTGAACCACCAACCTTGCAGTTCAAATGGCTTTGTAGTCTGGCGCATTAACCTACATCCCTCTAATTCCAAATAAAGAGAAATACTACAGTCTGATAGTGAAATTCAGTTTCATTTATTTTAAATATTACATAATAACTAATACATAACAGAGTGACAAAGTTGAACTACTCCATAGGGTTTATTTATTTATTTTAAAGTATTATATATATTTTTTATAAAACTATGCATAGCAGAGGCGGGGCTTGATGG
>NW_006408523.1:43316149-43317373 GCF_000296735.1 Chrysochloris asiatica
TGATCACATCTACCTGGAGGCAATCAGAAAGTATAAAAAATACCAAAACACACACACATTAAGTTTTAAGGCCACAGATAAACACTAAACATGTTCAAGAAGCAAAAGCAGATGACCATATCAGCACATGTCCAGAAACAAGATAAAATGTCTGAGACAAATGACCTGGAGGTAGACCTGGACTCTATTCTGGAAGAAGGGCAGGCCTTGGAAATGCTTGAGAAGGAATTCAGAAAAATGATTATAAAATGTTTAAAAACACTTTCCAATGGAGTTGATAAAAATAAGGAAGAAGTTAGGAAAGCATTACAGGAACAATAAGATAAACACAGCATTTGAAACAATTAAAAACCTACAGAAAGAGGTCCAAATGATCAATAACATAATATCAGAGATAGACAATACACTGAATGGGCAAAGGAGTAGAATACATGAGATGAAGGCAGAACCTGCAAGAGACACATCTCACACACAGAGACAAAAACAGATTAAAAGTCAAAGGATGGAAAAAACATACCTAGCTAATTGCAATAAAAAACAAACAGGAGTGGCAGTACAAATCTCTGATAAAATAAACTTTAAGGCAAAACTCAAAATAATAGATAAAGACAGACATTATCTCATGATTAAAGGGACAATTTAACAAGATGAAATAACCATAATAAATATCTATGCTCCCAATGAAAGAACTCCAAAATATATTAAGCAAACTCTAATAGATTTGAAGAAAGATATAGAAGAATCTACAACAATAGTGGGTGATTTTAATATACCACTTTCAAAAACGGCTAGAACAACCAGAAAGAAACTTGACAAAGGCACAAAGAATTAAACAATACAATCAGCCAACTGGACCTCATATATGTGTACAGAGCATTCAAACCAATAACTGCACAATACACATTCTTTTTCAATGCACATGGAACATTCTCCAGAATAGACCATGTCTTAGGCTACAAAACAAGCTCCATAAATTTACAAATATCAAAATACTACAAAGCATCTTCTCGGACCACAATGCTATCAAATTAGAAATCAACAATAGGAAGACCAAGGAAATAAAGACAAATACATGGAAACTGAATAACACCCTGCTGAAAAGTGACTGGGTAGTAAAAGAAATTAATCATGAATTCACAATGTCCCTAGAAACAAATGAGAATGAAAACATTACAATTCCAATATCTTTGGGACGCAGTGAAAGCGGTGCTGAGAGGACAATTT
>NW_006408523.1:43326993-43330546 GCF_000296735.1 Chrysochloris asiatica
TGGTATTTACCCACAAGAAATATGAGCCATAACATGAGTAGATATATGCACACCAATGTTCATAGCAGCACTATTTACAATAGCAAAAAGATGGAGACATCCAAAGTGCCCATCAACTGAAGAATGGATAAACAAACAGTGGTACATACACACAATGGAATATTATGCTACCTTGATAAATACATAGACCAAGAGATAGTCATTAGAATAAGGGATAGAGAATAGTTTAAAATCAGGAAAGTTGTATGCCAGGGTTGTATCCTTTCACCATATTTGTTCAATCTGTATGCTGAGCAAATGATCTGGGAAGCTGGATTATATGAAGAAGAATATGGCATCAGATTTTGAAGAAGATTCGTTAATAATCTGCTATATGCAGATGATACAATCTTACTTGATAGAAGCAAAGAGAATTTATTTACTAATGAAGATCAAAGGCTACAGACTTCAGCATGCATTTCACCCCAATGTAAAGAGAATAGAAATCCTGACAAAAGAACTAATAATTAACATAATGATAAATGGGTAAAAAAAATGAAGTTGTCAAAGATTTCATTTTGTTTAGATCCACAATCAACACTTAGGGAAGCAGCTATCAAGAAATCAAATGATAGACTACATTAGGCAAATCTGCTGCAGAAGACCTCTTCAAAGTGTTCAACAGCAGAGATATCAGTTTGAGGACTAAAGTGAGCCTTACTCAAATCATGGTACTTAAAGTTGTCTCATATGCATGTGAACGTTGGACAGTGAATAAGGAACACTGTAGAAGAATTGATGCATTTGAATTGTGGTGTTGGTGAAGAATATTAAAAGTACCATGGACTGCCAGAAGAACAAACAAATTTCTGTTGGGAGAAGTACAGTCACTCAGAATACTCCTGAGAAACCAGGAAGGACAGACTTCATTTCTTCTACTTTGGATATGTTCCCAGGAGGGACAAGTCCCTGTGTTATGCAAATAACACATGCATTTGATGGTTTTTCCAAGCCACATAACCTCCATACAACCTCTTCACTAAAGCAAGGGAGTAAACTAAAATGATCTAAAAGGGACCAAGAAAGTAACAGACATCAGTGGGTAGTAGCCAAGTAAGTGTACATCTGTGTATCCGTGAACAGACTGGTGCACACAATTATTTTCAAATACTTATTTTTGCAGTCCTTGATTATTAACTTGACATCTGGATGTCTTGCGTGTCTGTGTCTATTTTTCATTTAATTTTCTATAGTTTTTAATCATATAATCTTGTCTCATCCCATACTTGGTAATTTATGACTGAGAGGCATGAATTTTGTAGGAGAGATGTAGAACTGAGGTTGAATATTTTCTATGAGGTTGGAAATCTCACATAAAATTACATGAAGGTGGAAATTGGTGATCTTAGACAATTTTGACCCAGTTTTGTTTCTTGGTAACAACTTTGTTTTGCTTAGGCAGTGATTATCCAGGCCTCTAACACAGCAGGGAATTAGCAGATGATCTTTCTCCTGCAGACCATTTCATCCAACACCTCCCTTTCTCCTCCCACTGGGTCTCCATTGAAGCAGTTTAGGGCTTCAGTTGAGGATTCAAGGTGTCTTCTGGTACAGAGTTGAAATCAACTTCTCAAAGGCAGCATCACTAGGCCCTGTATGTGTTTTCCTGCTTCATATCAAGGCTTCCGGCTTCGTGAAGGTTTCTCTATGTCTGGGTCACTCTTACTCCAGGGGCCAATGTTCCAGAAATACCAAGTGAAAGCTTTGAATGCTTTGTAAGTCCTTCCTCCTTGGTGCGTCCTGAAATTTGGTCTCACACTTAGCTCCTGAAACTTCCAGAAATTTTGCTCATCTTCTAATTTTGCTCATCTCAGCTATTCTCTTAAGGATGGGCAAATGCACTGAAGATGAAACTCATACCAAATGTCACCTTCACTTTGCCCTTTTCTTATAATTGAAATCTCAGCCCCTTGAGTCTTGTCTGCCTTGGTAGCTCTCTACTGCTTTTCATAGACATTCTTTCTTTAATTTGGTCTCTGTTTCTTAAGTAGTCTCTTTGAGATAGTTGGTCGGCAACAAACTTGTCTCATGTCTACAGTTTTCCATCCTTCACAGGAAGCCTTCCTTAACTCTATCTAATTGCCTTTCTGATTTTCACACCCTTGCATTTATAGTACAACTATAAACTCAATTATAAATTCAAACTAAATCAATACTTTTAACTTTCTTAGTGTAAAACTTTTCTCTTTCACATGTAGACTATTACATCCTTGAAGATAGAAGTCGGATTGCACATGTTTTACATGTCCCCTGAAGTATTGCACAATTTCATAGGAACACTCTTGGTGTGACATGCAGTAGTGAGTAAGTCTTTAAAAAGATTTGTTTCTATTTGTAATACCAGTCTGGTAAGTCCCCCAACATTCCTTATCCAGCATTTCCACTCATAGAAGTCTGCTCTACCAACATCTCTACATATACACATGAAGCTGCACATTGAGGTATAGTTCACTGAATGAATACACTCATCCAACACATTTGCTGCAGTATTATTACAATATTTATGGCCATCTTATTTATCTCTGAAGTGTTTTACTGATATCATCACACCTGCTGCTGTTGCCGATTCCTACGCACAGAGAGTCTATAGGGATCATATAGAACTGCCTCATAGAGTTTTCAAGATTGTATTCCTTGCAGAATCAGACTGTCTATATTTCTCCTATGGAGTGATTAATGGGTTTGAGCCATAGACCATGACATATGTATGTGTGATATATCTCTATATATGTTTTATGTATGTCACAATCCTTTAACTGCACACAATATTGTTCCTGTAAAGACTATGATACACATAAGATATGTGCCAGTGAAAGTATATTTGCATTTTTCAGTCAGTGAGAACTGGCAAGGCACATTCTACTGAGAATTCCAGCCAACAATATAAATGTTTGAGCCAAGTGTGCTCTACCATTTTATTCAGGGTTGAGTATATTCTGCAACAAGTGTTGTTTACTCAGCTGTGACCTTATTTTCTGCCATTTACTTTATGTTCTAGCAAACAGTATTGACACTACTAGATATCAAAAGTATGCAACTGATAATGTTGGACCACCTTCAGATGAAAAGGGAAATGAATCTCTTCCTTTGGACAGAATGTAAAATACAAGATTTAGCAAGACTATCGTCTGAAAAATGACAGAGAACCACATCTAATAGATGATTTGGGATTTGTGAAAGTCCTCTAACTTTCAGAGAGGTCATCATAAAAGTCATCACAGCCAGGAAGAATTTGCTAAATCTTTTATGGAAGATGTCTGGAAGAAACTTGGGCATAAGATCAGTTCTGGTTTCAGAGCATGTGAAGAGAAAGAAATTGTGACTGCTAAAGTATGAAATGTGTAATCCTTTAGAGCTCCTTAACAACGATGCAGCTGGTGATTCCATTTAATTTGTGCTTCTCACATGTCAAATCCTTCTATGCACAGGGATAAAGAGTTGTCTGCTCCAGTAAGGGAACAGTCAGAAAATAAAAACCAACTGCTACAATTAAAAATACTTCATCTCTCACACT
>NW_006408523.1:43331741-43335873 GCF_000296735.1 Chrysochloris asiatica
AGGACTCCCCATAACACTAAAGGGTATTCTAAAACTGTATAACTTTATCCGTATAGCTTTTGTACCTCATGAAGTTGTGAAGATGATTGAAAAATTTCACCACTTGGGAGTGAGAGTCCTGGTGTGGCACTGTGAGTTAATGTGCTGGACTGCTAAGTCGGTTTGAACTTCAGGGTTGGCAGTTCAAGCTCACCAGTCACTCATTGGAAATCCTATACTGGGTCAGTATGGACCAGAAGTGACTCATCAGCACTTGACAACAACAACAACAAAATGGGAGTAGGGTGAACAAGTAGTAGAAAACTAACTTTTTAACATTACTTGTATGTCTGTATTGTTGAATTTGTCTCAGTTTATATTTTAATTAAAAATACACAGAGTAAAAAGTTAATATTTTGATTGATACATGCCCTATAAAGCAATATTGTTAATCATTATTTTATCTTAGTAAAGTTTTTCCCTATCATAATGTTTTGAATAAAATTCAAAAGTAATATAATAACAATAGTACTTTATCACTTTATTTTCTCCCAGAAAATTTAGAACATATAGAAAATGACCTATTTGTCAGAATACCCAGGAGGTATTATCTCTGTGTTGGTCATATGGATGATGACCCTTGCTGTCTAAAACTTGCCCTTCTGACCCAGTCTTTGAAGATCAAGAGACTTTTTGCTTAAAAACTAACTTTTTGAAGAAAAAAATGAGGATACATTTAAAAGATCTCTTGTCATATGGGAAAATGAAAGCCTACAGTGTTTTGTGCTAGAAAAGTAAATAAGAACCAGCTTTATTAATATACGGTCACATCTTTTATACAATTGTATTGGCTTAGCTAATATTAGCAAGTGAAGAAAATCTCTATTTGTCTCAAAGAAACAAAATTGCTTTTTCAAACTTGTTTTCACTTAAGCATTTTACATTTGCCTCTCTTTTATACCTTCTTCTTCAGGTCAAAAAGAGACAAAGGAGAAAAGGACAGTTCTAACATATAATATGTGAAAAGAGCAGTAACCAAATGTCAACAGCTGGAAAAGTGTATTTGTCTCTTCAACTGAACATCATTATAAATGAAAGGTCATTTGTTTCAGATCATATTGAAAATAACAGTGACATGAGATTTTCTGTCAATAATGGGGAAAAAAAGAGGTAAATTTGTAAAGCAGCAAATATCAAATTTTTGTTTCCAAAATAGTACAGTTTGTTGGTTCCTCAAAATGTTTAATATGACACAACCATTGTTGTTGTTATGTGCCACTGATTCAGTTCCAACTCAGTGACCTATACAGGATTTCCCAGGAGTGGCTGGTGGACACAGCCAAATGGCCCAGCAGTTCCCATTTGAGGCATAAACTTAGAAAAAGTGAAAGCAGAAACAATCAGAAATCTGTGTATCAATGTTAATTTCAGCTCTCTTCACAATAATCAAAATGTGAAAATAACCAAAATGTCCATCAATAGATTAATGAACAAATAAAATGTGATCTATCCATTCAACAGAATACTACTCTGCCATAGAAAGAAATTAAGTCCTGATGTATTCTGTGTACATGAATCTTGAAAACATTATGCTGAGCAAAATACGTCAATAGCAAAAAGATTTATACAAAATAAGCAAATATGTAACCCAAACCAAACCTATTTCTACTGAGTTAATTACAACTCACAGTGACTCTGGAAGACAGTAGAACTACCTCACAGAGTTTACGAGAGTATAATCTTTATGGAAGCAGACTGCCACAAATTTCTCCTGCAGAGTGACTGTTAGATTTGAACTGCCAACCTTCCAGTTAGCAACTGAGTGCTTAGTCATTGTGCCACCAGAACTCCTTAATCAAATGCATAGAAACCAAGAATTATTAGTAGATTTATTAGTAGATATAAGGGGTGAGAAGGTATGGTTAGGGAGCACTGAGTTTATGTTGATGGTGGTAGGAAAATTTGGAGAAAGAGCATAAGAATGGTTGCGTAATTTAAGAATATAATCAATGTCATTGAAGTATACACATAGAAATAGTGGGGTGAAGATATGCTTTGGTTTGTATATTTTTATACCCTGTAAATAATCCAAACATTTATCATTTCATTTAATGTCTTAAATGCTAATTTCTCAAACTTGACAATGGGTTTTTCTACTTGCTGAGAAATTATTCAACATGAATTTTTCAGAGCCGTAATGTTGTTTTCTTAATCATCATCATTATCTGTCTTCCTTCCTCCTCTCATTAAAAATAAATAAATAAATAAAAATCACTACTCACTGGTTAAGAATTACAATCAGGAAACTTGCAATTTACCAACTGGAGCTCTTAACAACATTTGATTCAAAATTTCATTTCTTACTATTATTTCATTTTTCTTTTAACATTCACATATTTTATATATAAATTTCAAGATACTGTTTAATTATGCTGCTCCCTACTAGCTGGATTAGATGTTGGCTGTTCATATGTTAACTAAAGATAATAATGGTATCTACTTCACATGTGAGTACTAAGGATTCATATAGCAAAAGTGCTGAGAACAGTGTCTGGTACATAATAAATATTTACTAGGTGTTTTTACTGCTATTGTTATTATCATTGGTGACCAGGAGACCAGGAGAATAAACATCTCTGCCTAAAGTTTTCCCTTTATTTGCTAATAAACTCAATGGAAAACATTAGTGGAATCTGACTAAAATCTCAACATGATGAGAGGAAAAACTGACAGTCCACAAACTTCTGAGCTACATTACTAAAATAAATTTGGTGATTTTAACAGCTTTAGTTAATTTGCATTGCTTACATAGTGCACTTCTTCAAATTCAGCATTATTTGGATGAAAAAGTCACAGAAAAAAACAAATGGATGTTATTTTTTATCAACTCTGTTTAAAATCTAAAAACCTTCCTTTTTAGACTCTTAAGCTCAATATTTTGGAGAGAATTTAAAAAAACAAGACAATTTCTATAGCAGTATTTTTGTGTCTTTTACTCATGGAAACATTTTTATCAGGCACATTGAAGGATCTCATGTCCCTTTGACAGTAATGCTAACTTCAGGGCCACCCTCAGGTTCTTTTCACATCTGTGGTCTTTTCATCTTATTTTACTTGCTTTCTAAAAAGTCTACTGTCTTTCCTCAAAGTTCTTCCAAATCCATGATTTAACTCTTTTGCTTATCAGAGCTCTATTACAAAGACAAGCTGTGTTTTTTAAGGCAATTACATTAAACTCCAGATTATTAAAACACAGAGTGGTTATGTAGAAACGATCCAGAATCCATTACTGATAAAGAAAAAGAAAAATCAGAATATTTTATGTATTGTTACATTTTAAAGATTATCTCTGTTTTGCTGTTGATTTTGGATTTTTGAGGGTTTGTTTGTTTGTTTGTTTGTTTGTTTTAAAGGATAATGCAAGACTGGAAGCATCATTGTGTTTATGTATCATAGGACAAACTGAAATATACTATTCTTGCCAATTCCTCAAATGGGTTGTTGGAATAACTTGGTACAAATACTGTTAAGACTTTTATAATTACATTGATGAAATATGTCACTAATAAAGACAAAAAAGGAAAGGGCGAAAGAACACAATTGGGATGTCCTTATATCTGGGAGGAAAGAGAAAACTATTTTCAAGTTTTACATTAGTAAGATTCACTTTTGTTTTTATAAAACAAATACACTAAAGGTTCTTAATGAAAATTTAATTGCAATAAAAAACAAGCAGGAGTGGCAATACTAGTCTCTGATAAAATAAACTTTAAGGCAAAACCCAGAATAATAGATAAAGATGTACCTTATCTCATAATTAAAGGGACAAATGAACATGAGGACATAACCATAATAAATGTCTATGCTCCCAATGAAAGAGCTCCAAAATATATAAAGCAAACTCTAATAGATTTAAGAAAGAAATAGACAAATCCACAATAATTGTGGAAGATTTTAATAACCACGTTCCAAAAAGGATAAAACAACAAGAAAGAAACTCAACAAAGACACAGAGGAACTACACAACACAATAAGCAAACTGGACCTCATAGATGTACACAGAGCATTCAACCCAACAACAGTACAATCCACATTCTTTTCCAAGCACATGGAACATTCTCCAGAATAGACCATGTGTTAGGCCACAAAACAA